>NW_011948413.1:15704033-15849855 GCF_000503995.2 Ceratosolen solmsi marchali
ATATAAATTTTATAAATTATAACATGAAAGAATAAATGAATAAAAAAATTATTAACTTTTATTTTCATCAACTAAAATTACCTAATTTCAATTGGTCGTAAATGCAAAAATGAAATTTCAAAATGTTGTATGTACGTAGTAAATAACTATATAAATACGTTGATTTGTACAGTTATATTATTATAATTTTTAATTTATCGATATGTAAGATTTCGTTAAATCGCATTCATTCGAGCTTACGTTCGTTCGATCGATCACGTTACTAAAACTTTCGGAGAATGTGACTTTACGTGCGGTACCTAGCGAAGATTGAAGTTACCGAGCAAGTAATTTCATTTGCCTCGATCGTATGCACGATTTGTAGATGCGGCACTCGCGGAAGCTCAAAAAATGCCCAACAGCAGCTCGTCGCGCAACTCAAAAATTCATCTGGTCCCAAGAAGTTTTTCCCTGTTTGTGCAGACAAGGCCATCCTCTCCCGGAAAAGCAGTGCAGACAAAGCGACGGCGTTTGCGGAGTATGCAGACCGCATTTTAAACAGATTTGACGCCCGAGCTTTTATTACGCTTCTCCATACGGCGAGCTTGCGTGAGATGAACGGCACATACACGAGCCGGGATTGCTCGTTTCACTGGCGGAATGGTGTCTCATTTTTTACAGCCACGGTCCGAAGCTTTCCATCCCCATATGAACGCCGCTCATTCGTCTCCGGCTCTTGTTCACCTCGCTGGCCGTGCTTTAGCTTGCTAAACCGAGATCTGAATTTCAGCGCGGAGCACTGGCCTTTCCTTACAAAACTCGCCTTCGACTCCTTTTCAAGCACTAACATTTAGATTTTTGTTACTTTGAGAACTTAAATGCATTAAAGATTAAAAAGATGCTTTTTCTTATTTTACCTATGACGCTTGTAATAATAGCAAGATCGGCTGAAAATTTAATATTTTACAATAACATTTTCGTGCTTCATTTGATATCATATTCTCATGACTAAGGTAACTCTTCATCTATTGTTATTCTCTATATTTATATTTGATAATCGAATAAAGTTATTTTTTATCATTAAAGAGAAATGAAATTTTAAATCGAAATTAAGAATGAATATAGAAAAACTAATACCAAGCATCTAAAAATATATTCGGCACTAATTTAAAAGATCCGTAAATATAAATAAATATCGAGCACATAGTTCATATTTAAATGACAGCATTTATCACCTCTATTAAATAAACAAATTAAAAATTTTTATATACATAGAATTAAGAAAGTCCGGTGTTAAAACTTCCGTTGGATATAAGAAGTTTTTTAAAAACCACGAGATAATTTTAATACAATACTATGAATTTTTTATGCTTCATGACCAAACAAACTAAAAATGAAAAGTTTAATTAGATGCCCAGGCAGTCTAGTAGAACAATATAGAACAATATAAAATCTTTTGTTATTTCATTATTTTATGCTTTAAGATTATTCCTAATATATATTATTAGATAATAATAAAGGAAGTTCATTCTTACTACTCCTATAGTATAATTTAGAATGAAATTTTATCAAATATTAGAGAACGATAAGATTCTATTTATTACTTCATAATAATAATAATAATAAATTATTTAGTATTCATGAATATTAATAAAAAGAATTGAAGTGGGTAATTGAACTTTATAAAGCGAAACTGAATTTCAAACAAGTAGTTGCTGCGGTTCACCAATTTAATGAGAATAAAAATATCAAAGTTTCCAAATTAATAGGTAAAATTTATCTAGCATATTACATTAGCATTATTATTTTAAATTCATTTCTTAGAAACTTAATAATAGATCCACAATCAATGCTCAAAATAAAGAAATTAATAAGTATAATAATGTTAATTTGAAAACGAGAAATAAATAAATACAATAACTACGAGTGCATTTTACTCCTCCTTCTTTAATTTAGCATATCAACGAATATTCAGAAATTAATTAATCTCACGTTTTATATGAACAATTGATTGAATGAGGATCTGAAAATATTTGGCGGAAGTAAGAAACTGGTTTTCAATATTTTAAAATAGATAAAACATTGAAGTGATAGTACAATGAAGTTTTATCAATTTTCTTCATTTTCATTCACAATGATAAAAATTTATTCTATCAAATGCCATTAATTTATAGACATATAAGGACTTCATTAACATAAATATAAACGTTGACAAATATAAATAATTTAAATAAAAAATATTATTATTATTAGCTTTTGCAAGTATCTCTAAGTAATAATTTAACGATGTAATTAATAATATTAAATGGTATATCACAGTAATATATGTATATTATAGCGATTTATCAATTAATTAACATAATAAGTATAAATAAATTTAAGAATTTTAGTAAAATGAAAAATAAAAACTCGTATAAAAACACGTATGAAGTGCTTCAGAATCCAATATTTGTAAAATAAACTTAAAATATAAACCGATTCCAAATAATTCTACCTCCACGTCTACATATCTAAATAAACAATGAGATTTTTATCTGATAATAAATGTTTCGTATACAATAGGCTATGAAAACGGAGACTACAACTTATTGGGTAATAATGGCATAAAAATTGATGCCAACACGTCTACTGACAGTCATGTAAAAAGGAAGAAAGTCTCGGGTAAAAAAAAACAGTTGGATTTATGCAGTCGAGAATCGAACCTGCGTCCTTTCATTTTCATTTCACGGATTTTCTCCCAAATAAACCTAATTATATCCATACATTTCTTCATTTAAGATGTTTGCATATTATAATTTTAATTAAAAATCTAATAACGATTTACATCATTAAATAATTAATACAATAAATAAATATAAAAATAATAATACAAATACATGAATTATTAATTACTATTTATATAAAAATAAATATTAAAGCCCATCGCATTGCTAAAAAGGGCATGTAATATATATATATATATTTCGATAAATTAAAGAATAAAAAATGATTTTTCCCTAACAATTATCATCACCACAAATGAAAGACTTTAATCTTTCATCTTATTTCATTAATTTAAAAAATTAAAGCTAATACTTAAGAAATTATTTAATAGATTTTTATATAAAATTGTGAATATCTTACGAAATCTTGCTAGCAATATTAAGTATATTGCAAAAATATTAAAATATTTTTGAGAGATACCATAAAAAAAAAAAAAAATTAATAATATCCTAAATGAATGTACACATAAATTAGATTCGTTATTAATAAATATATAATTGATAACAAAGAGGGATTTTTTGGTACTGATATTACAAGTTTAATTCTTAATTGAGAGCTGCAAAAAATAATTAAGTATTCTATCAATCTTTTTAACAACTACCAATTTCTTTCTTAAATTATTGATGTTTATATAAATTTTGAAATTGTTTAAATAATAACTGTGGCTTATGAAGAGTATAATTAAGCAATGTCATGCAAATCATAACACTTCATAACGTACTTTATTTATTCATTACAGTAATGTCGGAAATATCAATCTGATGCTTAAATCATCTGGATTAAAATAATTTTTTCAATTAATAGAGTTTTGAGAATAAATGTATAAGTTTTATATATTTTTAAATTTTAAATAAATTGAACGCTTCTTACTGGGAAAAACGTAGTTACAATAAAACTGTACAAATTTATTAAAATATTTTGCAATGTTATTAAGAACTTCTAATTTTTACAGATTCTCGTGATATTTATATCACACAATTGTTTTTAAATCAGATTTACATTCTACGCCCAAATACAATAAGAAGATATTCAATGTAATATTTACATTTTTAACATATTACAATTACTGACAATTTTGACATTTTGGCATATCACTGGTAAAAAACACATACAACTATATCAGTATATTTGTCCCGTTACCTTAAAAACAAAAAATATAAAATGCACTTTTCCTTACCACCGGAGAACTAAAATTACCACGACCTCTTTTTCGACGTCAATAAAAAGAACGTACAAAAGCAAACGCAGACATACATTCACGTAAACCCACACTGACGAACGTACTTCTTACGTGCATACTATATTGTCATAGACGTTTTCCCCGTGCGCACAAAAATTTCCCCTCTTTTGTATGTATCTCCGGCAGACTCGAGCCGAGATGATGATGACGTTGTCGTTGACATAAGAGAACACTTGTGTTCACCAGTGTCGCTTCGAAAATATAAAGGTAGTGCCATCGACGTTAGAATAAAACACTGGAGCGCGTGGAGGCGCGAGATTGAAAAGGCTTGAAATGTCTCAAGCTTTAGAGTACTTACCTTGGTTTCCTCTAGAGAGATCGAGATAAAGTATATGTAAAATTTTGTTTTTATTAAATTTTGATACGTACCATGCGATTCGCATTTTTATAATGCCAGTGTTAAAGTACTTTTAGCAAAGAGATGAAAAATCTTAAACCTTTATGAATATATCTGTTCTAAGGGCGCGTGATGGCGGGAGGGAGGCGTGGGGTTGCTGCTTACACGGGATATAATATCTTTTCTTCGAATATTCCTAAGTGTAACGCTTCCTTTGTGGATCTCATGAAAACAAGTTACGAAAATTATATGTCTTCACACATTTATTTATATATAATACGTTCAATTATGCTTACATAGTTAACACGAATTTATTTTGAATTTTAATATTAATTATAAGAATCAAATATCAAGCAATTATGTTCATATTAATATTTTCCTTTAAATTACAATAAAATTTTAATACAATACTACGAGTATTATTATGATAAATAAGTATTAATAATAAAATAAACAATAAAGCAAAATTCTAATAATAATTTAATCATAAAAGCTAATATTAATTATTATTGAAGTGATGTGTATAATAAAATTCTTAGTTATGTGGAATTTTATGTAAATGATACGTTTTCTCGTGCAGGATAAGGTGTTGTTAGTATATTAAAAGGCGTAATAATGTGTTTGGTATATTAATCCTGTTGTTCCGGATCGCTATTTTTAAATTCTAATCAAAATTTCATTTTATGATTGAGGTACAATAAAATTGGGTTTAACATTGCATAAAAGTTTTTAGTCAACTAATTTTACGGATGACCGCATAAAACCTATCATTTTTTTTTTTTTTTTTTTTTTTTTTTTTTTTTTCTTTAAAGTTTTTTTTTTTTTTTTTTTTTTTTTACTACTGAAGTCAACGTTCCGTAATTGAACGTCGATAATTGTTCACGACGATACTTTTAATCTTTAAAATACAATAAACTATATTTTAAAAACTATATTTAATTTTATTATTCAATTTAGTATATATTTATAAATGTTATAAATTTTTTACAAATATGTATTTTGAACTTACAATTTCAATAATTTTTTCATTCTCTCTGAATGATACAATTTTATAAAAACTCTTCAACAACTAAAAACTCAATAAATGTAAAAATCTCAACTGTTAGAAATATTTGCTATGTATAATAGAAATCGCAAGATCAAAATGTTTGGTTTTGAATGAATACATATGAATAATCTCAACTAGGCGTCTCGAAAGTTATCATACAATTTTATGAATAATTAAATTGTGAAGAAATACTTAGTTTTCACTTAAGAACTTTTACAATAAATAGGAAGAAGATATTCGATGCAGCTGCGTGATCAATCGATTTGAAAAGTTTTTCTATGACAAAGTAACATGGTAAATTTCAACTTTTTATAAAATTATCAATTTTTATTTTTAACGACATCCTTACAGATATTTAGAAAAAGAAAGCTTTTTTCTAACCCAGATATTTAAAATTAATATTTAATGAAGTTTTAAAAAAGTGAAGAAAATAAGATAAAAAAATTTTACAAATTAAAATTTTTCTATCGTATATAAATTCATCCTAAGATCTATGTTTCTAATAAGATTTTTTTTTTTTAAATCTCATTAACATCTTTTGATATTATAAATAACATTGTGTGAGGTTTTTTAAATGAAATTTTTTATTAAGAAAAATTAAACAAATATTATTAATTAAAAATGTTAATACGAATATTATTAAATCAGAAAATCTAAGCACAAAGATTTTATACAAACAAATGTTCAAGCGTGAAAAAGAAAACGATAAAAATACATTTTACACTCTTGTTAATCAAATTCAAACTTGAACAAACAATTAAAATAAATTGATATATTATAATTATTTTTCAATTTAAATTAATTTAGAAACAAGTATCTATGTGCTGCCAAAGTATCGAGCTCAATAAAGTGCAGTCTTTTTAGCAATCATGCGTGCATAAATTCAATATGCAAACGCAAACGGGGAAATAATAGTAACTGACATCTAGTAACTTCTGCATCGATCGAAAATCCGAAAATTACCCTAGTTTACTGCTATTCCACATTACACGTATACATTAGTAGTACAACATGCACATATTATATGGAGTTCGGACAGACACTTCAGTGTGAAGAGACCACACCTCGGCGCCTAAGAAAAACAGAGAAATATAGCCCAGAAAAAGCCATCTAGCATCCCACTCCCACAAGGGAAATAACTCGTACAAGCTCAGTATTACATGACCTGCATATTTACGATATGTAGTGAGATAACAGGGTAGGCAAGCTTTCCCTTCATCCTTTGCCATACTTTCCCAGGATTCTCTGTTAGAGAATGTGCGGGAAAGGCTATTACTATTACTATTACTATTTCTCGATTGATTTTGGCGCGTTTTTATACTTCTAGTACAATGCGAGAGATATACAGGAAAGTAATATTTTTACGCTTTGATTTTGAATATAGCTGAGTGAGACAAGAAAAGAAGCCATACGTGGGTGGACTGTGCCCGCGAAATTGATTTTAGCATTCAGCATTTTATGTACGCATTATGGAATAGAAAATGGTTGATTTTAAAGTGGAAATATTGTAAAAATTTTCATTTCGCAATTCAAATCTATTTGTTCTATCTGCATCTATTTTTTTTCTAAATCATTAGCTTTCAAAATTATATTTCTAGCCAATCTAAGCTATTGCAAAAACAAAAGAAAGAAAAAAAAAAATTGTCGTACGCTACTATAAAGTATTATATATTCGGCAAATCATAATTCACGAGTATATCAGTTGGTAAAATTTGCTTTAAGGTCATGGGGATCTAACTTTCTCCGAGTATCTGTGAAAGGCCGCTTAAAAGATTCAAAGAGATAGAACAAGTTTAAGCAACGACTATCCGCAAATTATGCCTTCGCAAGTTTCTGATATTAAAGATAATCAAACTTTCTTATATTATGGTTGGCCTTACTATGTTATACTTCAACTTCGATACAATTATTCGATAAAATAGTATTCATGCAAAAAATATAAGATCAAGCAAGATGCAATGAATAGTATTTCTATATTATATTTCAAGAAAAGAAAAGTTAATATTCTTATCAAATACCGTTCTATACAAATATAAATGAGAATGCATTTTACTCTTTCAGTGACGGATATTTCAGTTACTTCATATCCATGCGCCTTACATTATTTTACATTCTTTAAGCGCATTTTAAATATAAGTACTTACACTTGATGCAAACGATCAATATCCAAGATTAATATATGGACGGTGTTGATGAAAATGAATTCGAAGGAATTCACTCGATCCAATAATTTCCAGAGTCGATCAGATCTGGAATAATTTCTATACTTTATCTCAGCGATTCAACGTTGGAATATCCTGTAAATTAAATTCCCGGCAAAACTAAAAGTTCTCGGAATTAATAACGATGAATAAAAGAATGAAATAAGGAGCAAAATTAAGAAGAATTCCGGGCATTGAAAAGTTCGCTTTTGTCGAATATTTTTGACGCAGCGGTTATACGGAGATCGTCGCGCTTTCCATTGTTTCCGGTAACTGCTCCCTGTATGATTCCGCCTCCGGCGTGAAAGTTTCTTCGCTCTTATAGGCACTTGAAATAACTGACTAACGCGATGTCTGTAACCATTGAATTAGCCGAAAAGGTTGGTACGAGTTCAATGCTGAGCCAGTTCCGGCACGACATACAAGACTCGCTAAGACAGAAATAAGACAAATCCTTGGGGCCAATTAGGAAAACTGGAGCGGTACGGCTATAAAACAAGCCTCGTTAAGCAAAAATATTAAGTTTTATCTGAACTGGACGAGCGCCAGCGCTTGAATCCATATAATCGCTTTGTCTCTCTCGTGGCTCGTCTTTGCTTTCCCATCCAATTCCTTTTCTTTTGTCGCTATGAACCCTTCTCTCGCTTGCTCTCTCATCTTGAAAGTTCGTCCTCCGTGATATGAATCCGCTCTCCTTTTCTATGTTAGTCAATCTTTTTTTTTCTTTTTTATATTCAATCTTACAAATTATATACTTACTACTTTTCTGAAGTTAAGGATTTTACATCGATTATGAGTAAGACGGTGTAATTACGATATAACCGCATTTGTATAATTATTATATGATGAAAAGTATATTGCAATACATTAAAATTGAAAGCTTGACATAATTTTACAAATAATTTACCAAGTTTAACAAGATAGGTAAAATATTCCTTAACCTATCTTATATGAATGTAGAAACGAAATTGTAGAAATTATTAACTTACATTTAATGTCTTAAGAATACTATATGACGACAATATTTAAACTCGGCTAGCATTCATTACATTTTCTTTTTTGTACAAATTTATTCGTTCTTAAGAAATTAGGATATAAAGTATCCGATAAATGTTTATCAATCTTCTTACATACGTTATTTTACAGAATACTTATATACAACCATGGGAAAATCGATACATTACAATATGGTTAAAGATCGATTACATTTGTTTTTTTCACTTTCACGAATCTTATTGTGTAAAAGTAAAAAAAGATACATTAATCGAATAATAAGATACTATTCATAAATATGCAGTTATAGCGAAACTCTATTGAAAACTGAGAAATATGGATTTTAAAAGAAAATAAAATTAAATTGCAATTTTTATTACTGATTATGTTTTAAAGGATTTTTAATTTTATTTAAACATTTTTTTCTTATCTCGCCTTATTTTTCGCTTATTAAAATTTAATTACTCGTTATTGGCTTCTATTTTATTAATTTCCGCGAATAATGAAAAATTTAATGAGAAATAACGTACAATGATTGCTTAAATTGATATATGAATGTTTTACATATTGTAAACAATAATGTTTTTCCGACCTAAACTAAGATCTTTTAGAAGTAAGGTATTTATAATGTGATAATTGCTTTATAATGAAAAAATTGCAGCCTCATTAACACATATACTAGTAGTACACATCCTAGTATACAAAAAATTCTTTTAGCCCTTTCAAAGAGCTTATTTGATCGAAGCAATATACGTAATATCAAGAATATTACAGCAAAGTCGAAATCAGTAATAATCTTAAATCTTTCTAAATAAGAGTAAGGTTTACCATCTACATTGTCAACGAATACTACAACTCGTAATATTCAGCATGTAGGCCCATATATAGATAAAGGTAAAGTGTCCGAAGTTTCCAAATTATTGTATACGTATATATATATATATATATATATATACATATTGGTGCTTTGTCTAATGTTAGATCATTGCTGCAACCAACAAATGTGTACATGTGCAGTGTAGGCATATTACAGGCACGTGCTTTAAATTCAGAAAATCTTTCTCAGCTGCTGGGATACTGGTGTGACACTATCACCGACGCTTCCTTTCTTTTTCCCGGATAACGGGCATTTACTATAGTTGTTATTGCATATATTCCATGCTACTTAGCGTCGAGATAGAAGTAAAAAAGTTATATATATATATATATATATATTCATATTGCATATATTTTGAAATTCTTTAAAAGTCAAAGACATTGTACTCGTTTGAATACCTTATTTAAAGATTAATTTCTGAAGAAATTCCTCTTAAGTAGGGCGTTATTTGTCCGTATTATAGATTATCAGTAAATTCTTCTTGTTAGATTAAAATTATTTATTATGCATATTTGATAAAATGTTAATGCGCATCCAAGTTAAGAATAAATCACTATACCTTGGTTACATAATTTAGTATATTAATCGTTAAACTTTGATAAGTTTAATAATGTCTATTTTATTAAAAAATAATTATTTCCTTAATAAGAGTATCTATGCGGTCCATTATATTGTGTAAATACTGTGATTATATAAACTTTATAGTGTTTAATCTGTTACCGACAATATTTCATAATTATGTTAAGACATCTTGCAGTAAATAGTAAAATGCTTTAAAATTTTTGTTTCAAACTATTCCCTCGTTAAAAATAATTCAATGAATATTCAAATTTTTTCAAAAAGATTCCATAAAATAATTAGTGCCATTAAACATCGATGTTTTTAGTTATTAACCGTGTAATAAAGTAGTCGTTTGCCATAAAAATGAAAAATATACTATTCTTTAACAAAAATAACATTTCATACTCTTTCTCTTTTCCCCTAGGAAAATGCTCATCTATGCAGTTATTATTTGGTACATTTTTATTCATTTATCTCAAGTAATTGAGAAGAATAAAAAGAGTTCATATACACGTATAGCAATATAAGAAATGAACGGGCCAAAGATGTGGATAAAAAATTGATGCAAATGGAATTGAGTTACAGAGAAAAAGGTCAATAATATTAATCTAAAATTCAACTTATTCCTAAATTCTCAATGGTTCGGTTGTGATATTTATATTAAAGTCAGTAATACATAGAGAAATGAAAAAATGATGCTTCGATAGGTAACGCGAAGAACGAAAGGACATGCTAACTCATTTGGGATTAAATGACATTCTTTCAAATACGAATCATTTATGAAATTTAACTTAACTTCATCCTACAATAATTTCATATTTTATCGATATATTTTACTCTTCCAAAATTTATGCTTATTTCTTATCTTATATAAGTATCCTTAAAGCCCACAATTTATGATTCCGTGATATTTGAATAATAATCGATAGACGATATCTCAATTAAAAACTAAATTGTTTTAGCTAAAAAATCTAGCCACACTGAAATTTTTTTTAAAAAAAAAATAATTGTGGATAGACAGCTAATTTATTACATGTTGCATTTTGTTACGTCTTGTGTAAATTTTACCAAAAAGCCTAAACTTTTGTAAAAGGCAATTTATAATTATCGTATTTAGTAAAAAATTTTGTACGATAAATTATTTTTGTACAATTCTAAAGGTTTGTACATATTTTTGCAGAGAGGCTGAATACAAAATACAAAATAGAATCCAGAAGCGGTTATATCGTACTATTGGGTCCAACGATGAATCATTTGGTGTAAGCTAAATGAGCAGCGAAGGGCTAACGGCCATGCATAGTTGAGACAGGAGATATTTATGACCTTATAATGGGGTCTGGTTAATCCCGAGGCACTTTTCTCCGAGAAACAGCTGCAGCGGAGGAAAACGCGAGTTGCAGCGGAAATCGGAGAACATTCCGGACCGCAGGAAGATAGGCAACTTTGCAGTCAACGCGTATAGCCGAACGATAATTCGAACAATAAACAAAATAAATGAATTGGAACTTCCTTTTAGTTGATGCTAACATTTGGCGATCAAATTTATGATGGAAATTAGATTTTTTATAAGACTCTCGGCTTCGTGATTCTAAAAACAAAAATTTCGATACTATTTTTCATTATAATGCTTAATAGTCGTAAAATATCAACTATTAAGCTTATAAGAGGAAATTATATGAAATTACATAATTCATATATTTCTCAGATACTGTATCACATTGAAAAATGTATTATATTTGAAAATAATAATTTCATCGTAAAAAACGATAATTCGCAATAAAAATTTACTAATAATTATTACGTAAGATACGATAAAAAATAAATAATGCATATCTGTTTCAAAGTGTTATATAAAAAGAAGCAAAGTCCATAATTTTAGTATATCGTTCTAAGCGATTCAGAGAATTCTTAAGTTGAAGATTTTAATATTACAGGTAATTAAAATATGAGTAAAAAAAATTTCATTCTTTATAAAAGTGGAAAACAAAAATTTAACTGAATTAACAGAGAATGCAATAAATACGATGTAACCACATATTTTATTATAGAATATTAAAAAATACAAAGAACAATCACGGAGATGCTTGGACAGTCTGCATACAAATATAAACTTAAAGTATACAAAAACAAATTAAATTTCGTGACGTCAACTTGAAAGGAAATCGCGTTCAAATAATTAAAAAAAATAATAATAATAATAGGAGGGGGAAAAGAGAGTAGATAGTGAATAAGAACACAAGCACTGACAAATTATGAATCGAAAGTTCAAAAATTAAAAAGTAATACAGCGAATAATTACATTTCTTATGTCGATACGTAGTGAGCTACAAAATTTTTATTTTCTGAATCATGGATAAAAATATTTTTAAAATAAAATTCTAACAACGTAAGTCAAAAAGAGAGATGGAAATTATACAGACAGTAAAAACAGAAAGTAATAAGAAGGAAGCATGAAAATATAACAAGATATTTTAGGAAATGAGGTAAAGTGTATGAAAAGCAGTGAGAAAAGAAAACTGAAAATATTTTATAAAGCTTAAAATACTACGAACAAAGTATGGAGAAAATAAGGAAGGCGCAAAAGTAAAGATAGTAGTATGAAGTGAAATTATGCGAAGATCGTATTTTTTATCGCAAATTATGTGAGTACTTCATTCAGTAAAGAGAATGAATTTAGCATAATGATTGTAAAGAGAGAAAAAATTTCAATTAATTTTGCAACAATAATTTAGGATTCGAAGTAAGAATTTATATTTGGTCTAATGGCATACTTAATTCTTAACTTTATTAGGCGTGTTTTGAAACGACGGCAATTAAACTATCTCTTTTATAAAAAGAAAGAAGTTCCATCAATGGCATTCCCACTTATGGCTATTATTTATAATGAAGCTGCGATCGAACATTCAGCTTAATACTTTTAATTAATCCGCATAGTAAATTTACAAACCTTTTCCATCACCTCTCTATTATGACTTGAATATTTCCTTTCCTCGCGAAAAAGTCACGAGAACAAACTAAACGATATAATTGCCGGTCCTAATGTATTTAGGCAACACAGTAAACTTTCGCCCCTGCATATTTGAAGAATAATCGACTTGACAATCAAACGAAGCTCGAATACAGCTTTTATAAACTCTATTAAGAACTAGAAAAATTGCGCTCCTCAAAACTTAGGGAAACAACACCAGAAGACCATTAGCTGCCGCTGTATTTACACAGTTTTGGCATTACCGCCATGACAAAAAAAAAAAAAAAAAAAAAAAAAAAAATCCTCGGGACAAACAACGCGATGACGTTACAAGTGCCATTGGAGTGACAGCTATCGGTTTAAACTCATCTACTCTCCTTTACGGCCTCACTCTCCCACGAGAGCGATTACTTAAAAATGCATTCATGCACGGGCTGTGTACGCGGTCTATCACTACCGAAACTACCAACTGCTCGAGGGATACCGTCCGCGACTAAAATGTAACGAGAAAGCGAGCCCCCGGGGGTATTCATTCATCCTAGCGCGAAATACCTTTTCTGCGATTCCACTCATCAAGCGTTCACTTGTTCGCATTGAGGCAAAAACAAAAATGGAAATTATCCGAGGATCGCGCGGTGAGTCGATGCATGCATTGGTCGCTAACACTATCGCTCTCTTCGGTCTCTCTTGTGCCGCTGCTACTGCTATACGGCATCTTTATTCTCCTTAGCCCTGATAAGTTTAAAGTTTTTATTAACCGTCAAGGCGCACCGATGCTTCCTTTTTCTTCCACCTGACTTTTCGAATAAGTGCACTAATTTTTTATCGAGCCGATTATATTCCCACGACGATTAGTCTTATCCGAATGGACTACATATCTATACGATTGAAGTGAGCTTCAAATTGTCTTTTTAACGAATATACGCCAGGGTACTTTAGATACATACGTCTCTTTATGATTATATAACGAGTACAAAGATATCGAATGCATTTGGTTATTAGTAAATGTATTTTATCAAACGTACCTCGTACCAATTCAACCCATTCCCTCAAACTCTTTTTCATCTCAATTGATTGATCTGCTTTCACGTGCTGTGCCGAATTTCTTGCAAAAAATTTGGAACCCGAGACATTGTATTATATATAGCAGAAACATTTTATATTTATGCATTTTATATCTGAGCTGCTTAATTATGAAAGTAGCGATGCTCATTGTCTATTAAAATAAAGATCTCTTTACTACTTGACATTAATTCGCATATCAAAAAGAAATTAAATGACAAATTTTTTAATTTGTAATAAATGAAATTGTATTTTTGTGAAAAACGTCAAAAATCAAAGGATAAGATACTTAACACAAAGCTATATATTCCTACGGAAAATCTACACTGAAAAATTACGTCTGCTTTTCAGCGAGTGCAGACACAATAATTTACGAAGGAGTTGCTGCACACGTATTTTCCAAGTTTTTACATACACCATGTGTATGCGGTACATACACCATATAAAATATTCCGAAACCTTTTGAGATTTTTGTGCATCTGAAGAAAATGCCATGATCACAGCATTGCTGATTCACGCATCCTTACACTTGAATAATCACTCTGATTCGCTCCTTTCTTCCCCCCCCCACCCCTCCCCCAACGCTCTCTCTCTCTCTCTCTCTATCACTCTATCACTCTCTCTCTCTCTCTCTCTCTCTCTCTCTTTCTATAGCCAAAGCTGTCCCTCCATCTTTTTTCTCTCTTTATCGACCACTTTTTCATTATTCGATTTTACGCTTCTTTATATTCAACTCATAGTCGACTGCGCTGTGCGCGAGAGCACACGCACACCTCACCTAGACAGGCACTTTCCAGAAAGATTCAATGCAGTTTATTTATCCGAAGAGAGAGAGTGAGAGAGAGAGAGAGAGAGAGGGAGGATTAAAGGGGAGGAAGAGAAGCAGAGTCAAGACGTTATTTCCGTAAATTTATGGATATTAAAGGGGATTTTGCGGCGTTACTAAGAATCGATGAATTCCCAGAGGAACCTTCACTTTGCGATCAGGTTGTACTTTATTCTTAAGATAAAAGAACTTTACTTCCGTAAATGACAATGTTTATATAGAGTGCATTTAATATTTTTAAGACTGTAATACAAAAATAAAAGATTAAAATAGTTCCCTAATATATATAGTTTAAAGTAAATAGCCCAGAATATCATATAATTTATTTGAAAGAGCTTTCTACTTTATTAATGTATCTTAATATTAGAAAGTTTTTAGATTTAATAATTTATGTATTTCATTAAATAAATACAAACTTATTATATTCATTATATTATGAATATTCGTTTAAATGTGTTTCGTGAAATATTCCCTGTCCACTGATAAATAGACACTTGGTATGCGTATCTCGTGAAATAAGTACCCTCTATAATCTATTGATGTATAAATTAAGCAAATGCCGATAACGTAACTCTTTTCATTGCAATGACAAATTACAACATTAACAGTGTAAGTCAATGGATTTTAAATGCAAGCGCTACGAGCTACATTCATGATTATTCACTTTTCAACACTTGTAGGACAGATTTATCACTCAGCAGCTGAAAAGACATCAGATATTTTACATTTATTTTATTACTCGAGCACTGACATTACATAACTACGGCCTGATAAATTTATATTAAATAAGTGACGTTAAAGAATAATCATAATCATAAATTATAAATTGGATATTTTTTAAATAAGAGTTACATTGAAATAGCTTATAAGTAAAGATAAAGAATAAAATCTAATGTATAATGTGATATGATGCGATAGATGAACAGGTTGATCAGAGTGCATTTATACACTACCGTATTGAAAAACTAATTATTAATGATTTTTTAAAATAAAAAATATCAAATTTCTTTGACAAATCTATTAAAATCCTCCAATTCTCATCGACCTCTTCCAAGGTAATTTTTATAAAAATTAGTCGATCGTAACATTACATCTCCTTTAATAGCCGGTTAATGGGAAGACTTTTCCACTCGTGAGAGCCCAAAGACACGACTGTGGAACGGTTATTTCACCTGCATTGCACATAGCTCCAATTTATTATTCATTTCGCCCCGGTGTGGTGACAGTGGCGCACAGGGCTTCGAGTTAACCTGAGCTCCGACGAATGTAAGAGTAAGAGGGAAGCCAAAGGGATAACCAAACGGTGATACTTGAATTTCATTCAAATAGATGTCGATCTCGTCTCTGACTCTCTCTCTCTCTCGCTCGCTGGCATGCATCTCTTTCTCTTCCCACTCATCCAATACAGAAGGATGCGCTTACGAAAGCCGGCACGCATATATCTAATGCGCATGTACACGCTGAAATTGAGTACGGCAGTCTTTTCACGTTTCACATGCGCTCCAACCCCTCTGGACGATTTGTCGGAATATGCCGAGTCTATAAGAGAGAAAGTATATGATGAATTTGAGGGAAGATACGTAGCGCAGAAAAAGAAATTAGTATAATGCATACAATGAAAAGTCACGTAAACGTCTCTATTGCGTACGCTATTTTTAAATATTACATTTTCAAATCGAAATATTATTTCTGTTCATCTATTCTATTTTTTTCTCTCTTATTTTTTATTTATTTTTTTATTTTATTTAAAAAAACTTGCAATTTTAATCGCATTACTTTTGTAATAATTAACGAGAAAAGGGAATTATGACTGATTAACGAAATTTTCACCTTCCGTGAAAAAATAATACGATACATAATTTATCTCCTTTAGGAGGGGATTATTATTTTTCACGTTTGATTTAGTTCCACAGTAAGATTTTAATTTCTGGAGAAAAGTACGAATTAACATTAAATTTTCCAAAAACCAAAAAATAATGAAAAAAAAAACAAGAAACGAAAAAAACAATATAGTAAATTTTCGGGTTTGCCCTCTGATTTTCACCCATATTTAGTATGCGAGAAAAAGGAAGCAAAAGAGAAAAAGAGAAAAAGAGAAAAGTGAAGATATCGGAAAGAACCCGCATAACTCATGTGGCTATCCAACGAACTCGAAGAAACGCCCACAGGGGAGGAAATGGACGACATCCTGGGCGGTGACGGTGTGTTCGACGAGGCCAAACGCTCTCCGATCGGTCAATCCTTAATCTTATAGCGATATGTTCAGTTCTAAAGAGCGAGCACATTCGTGTCGAACGATCCTAGGGATGTAATCCCCTTGGAGCGCTTGCACTGCTTCCAGTCACCTTGACGAGAGTTCGATCTCTTTTGCCTTTGATTCGTTCGACAGATAGCTGGAGAATCTCATTGAAGTATGCATTGAACATACATAGCGTCGCCTTGTGAAAGATATATGTTAAGAACGATAGTGCACAGATTTGAAAATAGTTTTCAAACTTTTGGTTAGAGGCTCATCAATTTCTCGCATACAACACACACGTGCGCACGCGCACACACGAACGCGCGAACACGCACGCACGCACACGCACACGCGCACACGCACGCGCAAACACACAGACAGACACGCGCACACGCACGCGCACGCACGCACACACACACAGACAGACACGCGAACACGCACACGCGCACGCACACACACACACACACATATATATATACATATTTCATTGGGTCTCTAATTATTTATTTTACAATAGAAAATAAAATACAAACATTATTTTACAAAATTTTTATATTAACCTCCAGTTTATAATAATTTTATGATTAAAATATAGTCATTAAAAAATTTTGTTAAACAACGGATATTTCAATTTTAATTTTAACTTATTTTTTATACGAATAGCAACTTGGTACTATACATTAATACTTTTATTTAACGATATACTAATTAGCTCACGTTAATCTAATTTATTTCACTCCCATGTGTATGAAAATATTTCAACTGATAAAATTTACAGAAAATTCTATTTCACTAAAACATGCATAACCAAATGAAATAAAAAACAATGTAAATCAAGTACCAGCTTGATAATTATAAATTGCAGATGTAAATTCGTTTTAAGCAATATTATTTTAATGAATAGTTTATTGCATATTAAAGAATACAATCAAATATCAAATAATATTTCGTTTTTATTCCATGTGATATACTTTTACCTGTTATAAAGTCAAATAGAATAAAACTTATAATGAACTTTTTTCGCTTTTTCTCAAAACTCAATACTTTATATAGAAAAATAATACTATTTTTAATTTTAATTTCAATTACAATAATAAAAAATTTTCACAAGAACTCGTTCATTTATAATAAAGATATACTTTATATTTCTTACTATAAAAATTAATTAATAAATACAAGAAAATACATAATAATAATTACTAGTTAGAAATAAAAATTTGAGTTTACAAAATAACGCGCTATATAATGAATTATCAAAACAATGTTTTTCTATATAATTAATAATTGCAGAAACATATTTACATTGTGTGAACTCATTACTTGCATATTTATATATTTACAATTTACAAACATATTTTTATTTTCATATATCAAGACTTATAACATATTATTAATAAATTCAATCTTTCAATATACTAATAATAATACAAAAACAAATGAAATTGAATATATGTTAAAACTTTTTCATATACATTTAATTGAAATATCAAATATTGAATTTATTATAAATTTTTCGATTAAATTACAATAAAATAAAAAAAAAAACTATTTTTGTTTAATTTACTATTATCTTACGTTATCGAGGTATGCTTTATAATGAGCATTAATATATTTTTATCGTAGAATAATATTGCCAATTAGTAAAAAAAATATTCTCGTGTCTTATTCGCTAAATCTAATATTAAATTATAAATATAAATTTTATGCATATATTTAGACTATATCCTTTCTAACAAATTATTATTAATTTGCAATCATATATTTAACAACTTAAACATGTGAGATAGCTTGATATATCAAATATCATATATAATATTTCAATACGTGTGAATATTTCGTAAGCTAATATACATTATTAATGCATTATTCGCAATAATATTTATAGAAATTTCAATAGACAATTGATTAATATTGTATAAAATTATACTTTAAATATGTATATTTTTAAGTTTATATACTATGCAATTATAAATTTATTATTATATTACTTTTATGAGAATACCAATTATATCATATTAATTAAAATTAGATAATACGAGTTAAAATTGCAAAATATCTTGTTATATATATATAATATATATCATTGTCTCAACATAATATCAATTCATCCAAGTTCAAACTAATATAATATCTTTGTATTGCAACCAATATCCAATGAAATTTTATCGTAATAATTTATTATTATTAAATTCATATGCCAATATAATTTGACCTCGCAATCCTACCTATTACGTATCGACACTAAACTATGTCAATAATAACTAAAATGAAATATTATTTTTTCTTTTAATTTGACTTTAAAAAGATATTTTTATCGATTGCACAGTTCCAAATATACTGATATCAGGTATTGACTCTCAGTTACTTATCTCTATATCTCGAGACTGGAAGAAAGTATGTATGCGGTATGTGCCTACTTTTATAGTGTACAAAGAAAATCAACGCTGATATATCATTCGCTAGCAATTGCACTTTAGACGATCTGTTTCTTTACATTGACATCGTCTTTCTCAAATAAAGCACGGCGAATACATTACACATCCATTCTCCTAGATCATATATGAAAAATAACGTTAGCCCTCTAGCCACTATTTTAAATTTCAACTATGAAAAACCTACTTTTACTACAATTCTTTCTTTATATTATATTGAAATTTTAAAATTATAAATATATATATATATATATATATATATATATATATTATATATTTGTATTCAATATAAGAAAACAAAAGTTGATTATAATATTATCATTTACGGTGAACTTTCAATATTAAAGGAGCATATAAAAGTTTTTTTTTAATTTAATCAATATTAAGTACTATTAATTTGCTTTGGATAAGTTACTTTGGATAATTTAAATAATAAGCAAATGCTTTAGTATAATAGAATATTTTTATACAATTTCACTTTGTGTTTTATTAGTATTAAGTTTATAAATAGATTGAAACTTAAATAAAACAATTTCTTTGGTTTGAAAGAGGACAAATTTGTTTTCTATTAGACAAGCAGAATTTAATTCCATTTCAACGTCGCCTGATATTATCCGTGACTAAATTTAATTATTTTACTATTCGAATAATAAAATTAACATACAAAGTTATAGAAATATAAAGCAAGCTATTAGAAATTTAAGAAACTAATATAAATACTTTCCAAAGCTTCTTGTAGATTCCTATTTTCTTGTAGATTTATTATTTACAGATAAGCAATAATAAAAAAACTCAATAAAACCGTGGATATAACAGATCTCTAAAAATGATAAATGTCTTCAATATAATTACTAGTTTTATTTTTAGTTTATTGTATTTAATATCTTATTTTATTAATTTATAAAAATTCATATAATTTAAACTTTTAAGTCATTGCGCAATAATTTATTTGCAACTTTTTTTATATATAAATGTTGTATTCGTAACATTACAATATTAGTGGCAAGAATATTGTCTTTATTTCTTTGATATATTAGATAAATTATTTCATAGCCAAACTTTTATTCTTCTTACATAAAACTTTATTTTAAATATTATTAACTTTGTTTTCGATGGGATGAACAAAATATTTATGAAAAAAGGGAAAAGTTATATATTATGAACAATCTACCGTTAAGTGTTAATAAATTTAATATTGATATTAAGAAAGGACTTAATATTAGTATTAATAATAAAAAAAAAATAATATTAGCATTACAAATTGATAATAATACTCAACCGAAAAATTACTTTAAAAATATGAAATATTTTGTATATTTGAACAATATTGTTATATTTATAAAAGTATATGATGCTAATAAATCGTACTCTGTATTGTATATTTTTTCAAATATTAGAGATTTTAATTTGATATGTAAAAAGCATCCGAATTTCACTATATTTTTATTACTCACGTTTGAACGATGATGAAAACACATACAAATGAAATAAAGAGAGTGTAAATCCTTTTCTATATACCTGAAAAAATAAAGAATATTTAATTTAATGTATTTTACCAATTAGTCGTTCAAATATTTAATTAACGCAAAAATAATTTAATATAAAAATTTGTACTTCTTTAAAAAAGAATACAATCAACTTTGACTATATAACTAATTAACTGGATTAGCTTATTTTTGAAAACTCAATTAGTTATTAAAACACATATTAGGTGCACGAACACACCCGCGGATCCGTGCGCGCACACCTACTCATATATATATATATATATACTCACGGTCACTGACACACGCACATATATATATATATATATATATATATATATACTTATTTTTAAAAAACCATAAATAATTTATTGCAATTATAATTTTCAATAAATATGAAATTTATTCCGGTTATAGTTAAGTAATCTTGATATAAACATTAATATAAAAACCCATAAATTTTAAACTATTTTATCTATGAATATAAAAGATGATAATTCATTAATTATACAAAAATGTTCAAATTATGAATAGTGATTTAGTGATTTATAAAACAAGATATTCTTAATATCCAAATAGATTTTTTCAATTACTTTATTTATTCAAGTTAGCTACAATCATATATCATTTCGATTTTACATACATTAGGTGACGAAGAATCGTCTAATGTTGACTGATATTAATTAAAATTTCATTGCATTAATATTCAAATTATTAAAAATCTATGAGTCAAAACTATTTTCAAAATTTCAAATATTTTTTCGACGATTGAAAAACGATTATTATAAGATAATTATAAGGACGCAGTAGATCGAATCGAATGTAAATAGAAGTAATTACACATTCATAATTTTTATATTAAAAAATGTATTTATAATGCATTTAATTATTGTAATATTTTAAGTATTCTATTTAAAAAAGTAAATTAAATAATTAATTTAATCCAAAAATACTAAAACGACATGTATTTTTAAAATTTTTACCATTTACGTTGCCCGAGTCGTATTCCAACGCTTTGATAATTTAATGATTTGCGCTTATAAACTTCTTTTTCATCTCATTTACATACTACATAATAAGTAACCGCGCTTATCAAAATGAACTTTAACATTTTTATTCAAAATATGTGTAATACATCTTTTACTCTCCCTTAAACCATATACTAACTATAGCATACATATGGATCAGTGCTGCGCATGTTTGCCTAGGTCAGTGAAATTTCCTAATCTTCAAAAGAAATGCGTGTACTATGTTTTTCCTAGGCACTTTGAGAAAAGCATTTAAAATAATATATTACTATCTCATGTTTAAAAAAATAAGTCAATGGCATCAACAGAAATAGTGAAATAAAATTGAATTAACAAGTGAATTATTAAATATTTATTAATTATATTAATATACCAAATAAAAATATCAAAATAAGTTAAAATACAAATTATTACGATTGAAATTCAAAATTACCTTTTTTAAAATTTAAGAATGTGAAATATAATAATAAATTTAATGTATGCAATTTATAATTAGTGTTCGATTTCAACGAATTTATGTAAGAGCACAGCTACAAAAAATCTATTAAACAATACAAAATTTTGCTGTTTTTATATCTCATATATACTAATATCATTAGAATATCCTAAGCTATAAAATATTTATAGTATAGCCAAAGTATTTATTGATAGTTTAAAAATGAAACATAGTGTCATGTACATAAAGAACTTGATTTTTGATCATTGATCATAAATTTTTTCATTAACCTTATTTGATAAATATAGAAAAAAGAATTGCTTCAATTTTCTATTATATAATCGTCATTATAAATCTTTAATTTTATAATTAGTTTTTACTAATTACCACACAACTCACCACAAAAAAAAATCAATATATTCGTACAAATTATGGACTTGAAATTATGATACAGAATTTTCAAAATATCAATTTTTATTTCATTAAACCTTTGATAAACAATTGTACAGAAATATTTTTGGATGGAGTTGAGAAATGGCAAGTTACATTAACACTACTGTGGAAAGATCGTCATCAACAATTTTATTGGAACATTTCTATCAGCATAACTATGTGTTCAAAATAAAAATATTCTAGAGTCTACTACTTGTGAGTAGTTATCAACCGTTTAAAAAACAGATTTTATACTCGTATCAATGTGATTTGATACATGGACATTTAAAAAATACATTTTCTTATAAATAATACGTGACACAATTTGTTTCAAATTATTTAATCTTCAATTGATTTGAACATGCAGCTAGTACTTCTCATTTGATAACATTATAAAAATAAAAGAGCAAATTTTTTGTATTATATATTAATGTATTTCTCATTAGAATTATTTTATTATTACTCGTTAGTATTAATATTATTCATTAGTATAATAAATCATTCATATATATCTATATATATATATATATATATATATATATATATCAAATAATTTATACAAATAAACAATATAGAATATCATAATATATTTTCAATAATTATTACTTTATTCTGATTTTAAGCAATAATAAAATTAACGAATAATAAATATTTGTATGTGTTTGCTACTCTTCTAAAAAAAAAAAATCACATACCGTATTCAGTATTCAAATCACAACTTTAATTGATAAAAGATAACTGATAAAACTGATTTTTATATTCATAGAGAAAAAAAATTAGTTTAAATAAAAATATTATTTCACGGATTATCTAATTTGTTGAAATATAAAAATAGGATGTTATCTTAATTAATTGTAATTTAAATAGAAATTCACCACTTCGAATACAGAAAACTTGAAAACGTACATATATATATAAAAATACCAATATATCTATAAATATTATTTCTAAATAAATGAAATTAATATATAAATATATACTAATATATAAATATAATAAGTTGATAATTTTATGTGTTTATCACATTCAGTTAATATATTTTATTGTATCGTTACACTTTATAATTTGCGAGGAGCATAAGTTAATAGTTCTAACTAACATGAAATTCAACAATACATGTTCATTTCCAAAAGAACTCTAATCTCACGTACCATGCTCCTTTTATCTTCCCTTTAGTAAATAAGAATTGATAAATACTGTTGGAGAATGAAAATACTTATTTTGTTTTATGATGTGTTCAGTTTTTCAATAGAAACCTCTTCAATTTTACAATATCCACAGAATATAATATATATAAAAGGATATATATATAATATACAAAATGGTATATAATGTATAAAAGAATTATATCCGTGCAAAAATAAATAAAAAAATAAATATTAAATATTATTAAAAATAAAATTAACGAATATTTTGGTAAATTAATTTATTTAAAAAGGATATACTACACCACCCTTTTTCAAAAAACACACAGCATACATACGCCTATATATATTTATGTGTCTATGTCGTAGTTGCCTTTAAATTTCACCACATGGACAAAAGATCTGTTTGCACATTAAAATTAGTCGAACCATACCTTAATAAAAAAAAAAAGTAAATAATAAAATTTGACTATATCAGTTTCCGTTGTTATCATATTACTGTATAATATCAAACTCGTGAAAATTGAAGTTTAAGCAGTACATATCTATTTACTTAATTATAAATAAATAACTCTTATATTCCAGATAATATTAATTGAAAACAAATTATTTAATATGTATGTTATATCATAAATTGTTAGGACTTTTATATTAATAAATCTTATGACATTTTCAATAATATTGAGACAATAACAATAAAAATTCTAAGGAATAAGTAAGTAATACTATAATGAAAATCGTTAATTTACTATATTCAAACTAATTCATTGTTGTTTGAAACGAGTTGCGTAAATAGTATAGATAAGATAAGATATTTGCTTACGTGGCATTATAAATCGAATAAAAAGAAGTAAAATAAAAAAGTAGATGAAATTTTAAAGCACGAAGAAAAAATTTGCGACTATTAGATGTGAAAATTGTTCATGAATAAATGAATAAACAAGTCAAAGGGAAGAATGCGTGGCCACAATTGAACAATTTTTCATGATAATTACTTCCGTAACATTCGAGATTTAATTACTTCAAGATTTAGTTACTAATTAGTCTTTTAATTATTTTTTGTTTTTTTTTTAAGTATGGAAAATGAAAAGAGATATTAAGTTATATTATAATTTATTATAGCAATTTTTTTTTTATTCATAATTATTGATAATTTTTTACAATTAATTTAAGTTGATGCATTATTGTTATATATAGAATAATATATAAATTTTTTATTAACAAATTTTATAATATTTTTATACCTTATAAATGAAATATTATACATTTTAATTTTATCATTATTTTGATGAGTTTCCCATAATGATATACATAAATTCATTTTGTACCTATCTGATAAGCTAAGTGATGTGCTTTTAAAATAATGTGCAACATTATAAAAATAATAAATCGCCATGTTTCTTTTAATAATAGTAGAAGGTTGGATTTAAGATTTTTTTTAATATCTAATATTTTCACATAATTTCTTAGACATCAATTTTTATTTTCATATTTTAGAGTTTTATCGTAGACAGCTTTTATTTAATCTTTGAAATTATAATGTCTGTAAATAGATTAACATATAGGATTTTGTTCCAACAAATATTTTATCTCAATATATTTATGATTTCATAGAAAAAATAATTCAAGTTGAATTAATAAATCTATCGATATTAAGAAGATTTTATAACTCCTTTTAAAATTATATATCAGTGCCATGCAAATTTACGAATCAAATGAAAAATAATTACAAAATACGATTAAATACAAATTATATTTTTATATGCCTGTTCATGATTGAGAAGATTTATAATAAATTCTTTATCATGTTTATTTAAAAATACTCCGTAATGATCGTTAAATAAAAAGGTATTACAAAAAAAAAAAAAAAAAAAAAAAAAAAAATACTGATAGAGGATAGAAAAATGCAATGGTGACTTTTTCAATATCTCCCTCTCAAATGAATAATAACGGTCAATAATATAAATCTAATGATTTGCAACATGTTCAGTGTAGAGTAGTGATACGTTGTAGTTCATGAAATAATTTAAGCATCAACTTCGAAATACTTTTATCGTTTTATCTATTTTTCCTTACTCCGTTATTCTCTTTGAAAGTGGTATAGGAAAGCGTTAAAATACAGGTGAAATGCGTTCGCACGCTGCTTACGCCGGACCGACTTTCCACTGTGCAAACAAAAACTTTTTATTTGAAGTGGAATATATACGAATGGTCGCGGGCACACGCACATATATTTATATGTGTTTGCACGTATGCGAATACGACTGCGTCATTTTGTGTATATACATGCAAATGCGCGTGCGTCCGAGCGTGAGTGCGTGCGTGCGTGCGTGCGTGCGTGTACGCGTGCGTACATGCGTGCATACATGCGTATACGTGTATGTTCAAATAGACAAGAAAAGAAAGAGAGTGTAATTGGGTGGGGTCGTATAGGAAAGTAGGAAGGAAAAAATAACGTAGAAAAATGTTGAGAAGCACCGTTAATTTTTAGTTAACGTGGGTTCAAACGAATAACTTATCAGTAATCATGTAAATAAATTGGATGAATAATAAAATTTTTAATTAAATTTGAATACTTTATGAACTTAATTCATTATAAACTTTTTCAATTTTACAAAAAGCTTTTAAGTTAAAAAATAAATATGTATTAGAAACTACATGAGTCATGATATTACTGCACAACTCTTACAATTTTAAAACATGTTAACATCATTAGATAAAACTTATTGAATAAGAAAGAGAGAAATTAATTAATTGCATTAAAATGAAATGGAATAAGCTTTAATTTCGTTATATAAAACTTAATTTTCATGGGAATAATGTAGTCCAGGTAATTTTAGTGTGATAAAAATTTGCAAGAACATGAAACGAATGGATATCTTAATAAAGTAAGGTCAATGAAATTATCGAATAATTAAAATTAAATAAATCTTGCATTTATTTAACGAACTATAAAATTTCGAGGAATTGCGTAAAAAATATAATGTTCATAATCACTTCAAATACTATTGTTCTTTTAACTATTAAAAGATGCAGGCTTGCATAAATTTAAACTTTTTCGTTTAAATAGAAAAAGTTTTGTAAATATACAATAGGAAATACTGACTAGATTGGCTAATAATAATTCTGTACTATTTCACGCAATTATGGAAAATAAAATTAATCTCTACTTTAAAAAGATAAATATTCCTTCACCCTCCCCTTATTATAATCCAACAGATTGAAAGTAATAATACTCTTTATAAGCTTTAATTTAAAAGATATAATTGTGCGGTACCATGTCAAATAATGATATAAGTATATATTAATCGCAGCATTGATGTTGTTTTAAAAAACAAAGCTTTGAGACATAATGCAAGCATAAGTTAAAACAAGCATCTGTGCAAGTCAAAATGACTCAACAAAGGGAAGAGTTGCATAAAAAAAGTGAAATATTTAAAGAGAATCATGACAACATCGCCAACGGATGCACGGATATCACATTTTGAGAAAAACTCACGGACGTAAAGAAAATTGACGACTCAACATCGGTTTCTTCGGACAACCTCGTATGATCGATCGGAGTCTCATCGATTTCTCAAGTACGCTTTCGCACCTCAAGTGACAATACAATTGTAAAGGCTTGGATAACTTTTCTTTAGGCCAACAGTTTTGGGGTTGATTTTACGTCAGAGTTCCTGGGTGATCGATTACACTGCAATAAACATGATTCAAGAGCTCTGACCACAGGCACAAATTGCTCAAGGCAGTGATTTGTTAAAACGTCGATTACGTGCGTTGATTAGTGGTAATCTTTATATTTTTTAAATATTTTAATCGTAAGCCGGCCATGTGATTAATGAATGTATTGGCTTTCGATTGTGGTATAAGTGCGAAGCAACGGCATAATCGCGTTACTTGGCATATTTGTACTCAAAATATTTCATGTGTATACACGCCTTCGTAACTGAAACGAAGAGAAGAGAATGGATGGAAGAATTTGCTGACGGCTCAGAATTAACTCGACAAAAACTTTAATATTTTCAATAAATAAGAAAAACATGATCGATTAGGTGAGATTAATAATTTAGATTACGCTGGCTTGCTAAGAAAACCAGATAATGAAGTATGATTGTATCGCGAAATTTCAAAAGATAGGTAAACAACATTCGAATTTTTACGTGGTTGGTTGAGCAAAAGTTTATTATTATTACAAATGTGCCTAAATAATTTCCCAATAGTTCGTTTGACATTGAGCTTAATAGTTTATGCATTAAATATAAACATTATATATAATTATATTTTTTCTAATCATTTTACTTAAAGAAAAACGTCATATGGATTCTCGGTAACGATTTAGTTAAATTTTTTAAAACTTAACAAATTGACAGTTTTCTTAACTATTTGTAGAGAAATTTATAAATCAATCATACTTTTAATTAATTCTGTCTTTTTGATAGACGTATATGCTATCGATTTATATGACTTATGATTTTACATATTTTCGAATTTCTGCTTAAACTTATGCCTGTTTATGCTCACTAAAACATATTTGATTTAAAAATCATATTTTTTTATTTCAAAATATTATTTTATCTACTATGAAATAAAGTAAAAAAATTTACTTATTGCTTTGGACATGATGTTTTACGAATATTATTAATAATTCTAATTGAGAGTATTTAATAATTCATTATCGGTCTATCTATCACTATCGATCCATCCTATGTCTATTCGGTTATTATCAATATACTAACCATTAATGGTTTTTAGTTAGTTTATTCTATGCTTTTTTAATTATCATACACATACTCTTAATGTAAATATTTGATAAAAACAAATATCTCATAAATTATTAGTTGCGTATGATAAAGTTTATCATATAAACTACACCAACAATCATGCGCAACGTCAAAATCTGCATTTCATAAATAATTAACTATACTTCATTAACTATTGTTGCATTATTATCATTTTTCGTCTTCATTAATATTATCATAATATTTCTTATTTATATAATCCGTTTCAACAAGTAATTATAGAAAATACGCTATGTATTTGTAAATTTTATCTATTGTACAAGAAAATCTAAATATTATTAAATAAAACACTATCTTTTACTGCATCGTAAAAGACTCATTTTTTAATGAATAATCGCTATTTTTTTTATAAATATTAATAAAATGTAAATAAGCAGATGTAGCTGTAATGAATGATTGTAAGTAAGTCAGTACATATGTTAAAGAGTATAAATTTTATACATAAATTATATTACATTAAAATAACATAAATGAATTTTAAATTCCAGTTTTTAATCTGTCAAATACATTACAAATAAAAGACTAACCACCGATGAATCAAATATATACCTCATAGAATGTTAAAAATTTTGGACTTTGAAAACTTTAAAATGATGTTTTCATTGTAAAATTCGAATTAAAATTACGTATTTAAAGAAATAAGGTAATGAACGTATAAATATACTATACTTATATAGATTTTTATGTGATAATGTAATCAAATATTAATAATAAAATTCTGAATTATTTAATTTAAAAATCTTATGAAATATATAAATTTAAATTATTATCCATAAATTCTTATTATATTTGAATTAAAAAAATTATAATTGATTGTACAATAGAAACATTTGTAAAAGTGAACGCAAGAAAATAAAAAATAAAACAATTACACGTTCAAATTTTCAGATTAAATTTTTACAATTTAATAATTGTTTTAATATCGAATTATTACAAGCTATCTGAGGACTTATATAACTACAAAAATATACTAAAAAGAAAATAAACTATCTTTCAAGGACATCATTTTCTGGTTATTCGAAAAAATTGTGTTTTAAAAAATTAATCGTCTGTATAGAAATATAGAAATATATTATACAGTGAAATTGAATAGTGAGGTATTAGAAGTTTGTAATTGAAAGAAGATAATGATTTGCTAATAGAATTGAATAGTCTAATATTAAATAAGCGATATAATAATATTGAAATATAGATACATTGAAATACAAGGTCGTGTAAAATATAATGTTTTCTTAATGAAATTATATTTTAATTTTGTATATTTCTAAAAATTAAGATCTAAATATTTATGCAAATAATGAAAATGCATGTTTAGTAAACAATATAAAAATTATTCATCAAGACTCAATCATTGTAATATTTCTAACACTAGAAATTTTGATATTCCTATATAATATATATATATATATATATATCGAGAATAACTAGGAGTTAATTAACTAATCTATTCTCGACGAAATTGTAAGGATTAAAAAAAATCTTTATCTTAATTCAACTTTATTATATAAAACATTCATTAATCTATATAAGAGAATAAAGTAGATTTTTAATAATTAAATTAACATAGTGAATGAACTGATATTGAATATGTAATTAAAAATATAAAAATACTATTAAAATCGAAAAAAAATATTTACATTTTAATATGTCAAAGGATTTATAAGTAATAATATATGTAATATGTGTATGTATATATACATATATATATATATATATATTTTTTTTTTTATACACTATTTTCAATAAAATAGTGTTGCGAAAAATTTTCGACTAAAGTGAGATAATGAAAGTAATAATAAAAAATTTCATAAATTTCAAGTGAAGAAATTCAAAATTTGAATCAATCATTAAGTCAAATAAATTTAGATATTCTAGTTGAAAATAAGAAAGAAATAAAAGATGCGTTATAAATTTTTTTTAATTTAGAGAATAGCATTTACCTTTACAATTAATAAATTTAAAAAACTAAGAAAATAAATAGTACCACTATACTTATTATTATTTTAAAAGAATAAATTTCTCATCAACAATGTATTAATGTTATGTTATCAATTTCTTATTTACGTTATTATTAAATAAAATAATCCAATTACGTAATATTGTCTATTTAGAATTAAAATTACAACTATATGTACATAATATCTTTACGAGCATATTATCATTTATTGCTCAATTATTTATCAGCTATTAGCAGTTAGTAATTAATTAAGAATAATAATAATAATAAGTATTAAAATAATTTAATAATATTCATGTAATTTATTGATATTCTGTTAAATCGTAATATTCCTGTAAAAGCAAATAGAGACTTAAAAATAAAACAAATAAATTTAAAAAAAAAGCGCTATCCTATATAATTTAATTGCTACGAATATAGATAAAAATACATTTACCAAATTGATAATTGAACTTGTCGTATTAAGTATGAAAATTATAAACGTATTACACGCAGTTAGATACACCAAAAGTTAAAAAATATCGTAACGGAATGAAGTGATAATAAAGACGTATCAAGAGAGTTTCTACTTAATGTCAATCGGTGCTTCTTACATTCTATCTCATAATTTCATAGGTGATTTTAAAAGTGTGGAACATCGCGCGAATAATATTTCCGTATAACATATCGCTTTGTTCCCAGATTGAAATTGGCATCCCAAGCACATATGTACCACCATGATAAAGTATCATTTGAGGTTGTATTACAGTCACAGGGATATAAACAAAACTCTGATTAATCTCGTTAAGTGAGCGCGGGTGCCGTGTTGTCTGGTTGATGCTTCGTTTAGATTTAAAAAAAAAAAAAAGAAGAAGAAAAAAAGTAGAACGTGCGTGACCGTCGAGTGATCGGAATTATTGCTAGGTAGTCCAATGCATTAGCAATGATTAAGTAATGATCGGAGAATGAAATAATGAATGAGAGATGCGCAATTATAAGCTAATTCAGAAATTGTCGGATTAATACCGGAAATATGACGTCGGTAATCGAAAATAAGGAAATGTATTTTCTGATAATTCTTAATGTGATTAATAGATTTCTGGATAATAGCGATGAAAATAAAATTCAATATCCAATACAGTTCATTTTATTTCATATATAAAATTGCAGCAAAACTTTCGCGTTCAATTCGTAAGATAAGAATATATAAAATTAATGGATAAATAAATAAGAATCATCGCCCAGTCGAGTTTAAGGATCTGCGAGGTATAATAGAAATTTTTTGAAATGTTAAAAAATGAAATCTAAATTTATATATTCGTATACTGTATTGTCAAAATTAATAATATGGAAATAGATAAAAGTAGATATGTTCATTTATAAATTTCTTCTTCTTTTTTTTCTTTTTTTTTTAATATACCTTCAAAACTATGGATACAAATTTTTCATTAAATTAATAGATTAGGCAATGTTTACATTTGTTAAAAACTGAAACTATGAAATATTTAAGATAATTAATGCTTAAAATATGGTTTTGCAAAATTCTTCTGTATTTATATTCACTTTATTCCAAAAATAAAAATAATTTAAATAAGTTTTTTCTTCGATATAAAGAGATATTGATATACAATTTTTGGGAACTCTGTAAAATATGTTTTATGATCGTAAGATATTGAATTATTTACATTAAGTTGTAAAAACTATGACTTTAGAACAAAACAAAGATAAAAATGCCATGCCTCATGGATTGAATCGAGATGTTTTTTTTTTTCAACCTTAAGTAAACTTTTATTTTGATGAATAAAAAATAATACATTTTGAATTAATTGCTTGAAAATAATATAAGTTAAATTAAGTCAATCGGTTCATTGTTTAATAAATATTAAAGAATCACCAGTTTCATTACTAAATAATCATTTGTAAGTAAAAAGCCACTCGTCACGATATAAGTTTAATGTACCATTTACAAAAACTACTAAAATACTGTAAACACTGAGAATATCATTATAAGTTAATAATAAATAGTAATAATGGCTGATAATAAAACAGTTTAGATTAATAAAAAAAATCGGTAAAAAGAGAGTGCAATTATAGGAAATTTGAAAAGAACGAACAAAGAGGAAACCAAAATGAACTCACTTTTGAATTTTCAATTATTCTTAAATGTTTTGCATAATAGCTGTAAAGCTGATAATATACACTCCCAATAAGATTTCAATACCAAATAATAAGCTTTGAAGGAGCAAAAATAAGCAAATCAGAATCCCACGAATAATCCCGAAATACTTGGTTTGTCTAAAGCCACATCTCCATGGAAAATAGCATATTCTTGGAGAAAGGTATCGAGGATGACGCTCACTTTTATATCAACCCATTAGGAAAGTTCCTCGCTCTTTCTGAGATCGAGAAAAGTTGGAACTGCGCAGGCAACAGTTCGCGGCTCGTGCCTTTCTCTCGCAGAACAAACCCATTTCTCGTGTCTTCGCTCTCTCACTTCTTCCCGGAGACGCTTAAAAGCTCGTTCGAACTTCCGTATACCGGCGTCTCAAGCTTATGGTTATAGATATCTGACTTTCTCTTTATAAAGCAAGATTATAATACAAAGAAGTCAGTTTTAGCTTCTCTTTTTACCTGGAATATAAATCTCGTTTGTGTAAGTTGCGCGTCGCTTATTGACGAAGAAGAACATTGACACTCGTTAAAATGATTTTGTCGCGGCGCGCGAGTATGAGCTTTACCTTATTTAAAGTTGGCTCGTTTCATGCCCACAAATTTCTTTTTACATGGTTTTTACGAACGATTGAAATACCATTCGCCCGCACACTTAGTTTCCGAACTTGCCGGTACTCGTAAACTTTGGTAACTTAAGATTTCTCCACGTTTTTATCAGCATCAAGTAATGATAACTTTTACATATAATATTGATTGATTATTATCATGCATATTCATATGAATTCGTAAAAGTTGAATATTTTTAAATCTTTTTTTTTTTTTTTCAGTATATCCAAACTATTTCAATACAATAAACACACACACACACACACACACACACACATACACACACTATATATATATATATATACATATATTGTTATTTCACATTATTTAAAAATAATAGTTGCACTACGCTATGCTAAATTTAGCTATTAAGTCAATGTTATTTGGCGGAAACTTTAAAATACATTAACAGTATTTAAATGAAAATAACTTGACAATTTATTTTAGCTTTTACTAGAATTTCTATTCTTTTTATAAACTTATATTATAATTATATTATCAGAAAAAGTAAATATATATTAATTAATATAAATTAATATAAATATATATTTTTTATTTTGTACAATATAATGTATGCGAATAATTAAAAGATTTAAATCATTTTGAAAATCATTACTATTTCACATATTCTATTAATAATGACGAAGATACTTCTTATTTAATCATATTTCACAGATTAAAGCTAATCATACGTAGAATCGAATTAATAAAAATTACAAATAAAATAAATAAGTATTTTTAAGTAAATTATTAATATTATTAAATTATTAATCCAATGAAATAATTTTAAGAACATTATTTTATAACTTTAGTCCACTCTATAGAGATATATTTCACTATATAGATACAGGAATTTATTTTTCAAACGTATTCATGAAAATTTTTCAAATGTTTTGAAATGTTTTTTTAATTCCATATTCAAGTATTTGTAATTTATAAATACTATAGGGAAAGGATTTTTAATAGTGCAGAATTATTTAAACAATGAATAAAATAATATTTAATAATACCATTTTAAGTAGAAATTCATAAATAATGGTAGTTCTATGAAATATTTGGAGAAAAAGAATTTTTTAATCCTTTTTCTTAAATACTCTTAAAATACAATAATGTTTTATGTATACACATATATATTTTACATACATGTTTTGGATATGTATATATATACACATACAATATATATATACATATATTGTTATATCACATTATTTTAAGTATAATTTACTTTTTTGCAAATAAAGATAATGATTCTGAATTATAATATTATATTAATAATATATCCATCTTAATAATATTGCGAACAGTTAAAACTGTATATGAACAAATGTATTTTACGCGCAGGTTTTTTTTGTCCTTTCTTCAAGTAAAATACATAGATATAATATGGTGATTGGAATTTTCGCATTAAAAACTTATTTATAATATATATATATATATTGCATGTAAGGCAGTATGACAAAAATTTGACCCTATAATTGCAATAAAAAAGAGAAAATTTATTTCAATATGTTAATATATTCATTATACAACTATAATGTTATTAAATAGATAGTTTATTGCGAATTGACCAAGATTGAATAGACGTATAATATGCTACCATGAACGGGAAAAAACTATTTATAAATTTTCAAAATTTCAAATAAAAACTTTTTATTTGTTAAATATTTTGTTTCTAATTTACAACATCAAACATAAAGACTCTCTAAGAACATCTATAAAAAAGAATTAAAGTTTATATTTGTAAGAGGGACTCTAAATTGAATTATAATAATTAGGTGCCATTGAATATCAAACAAAATACTTCTCATCAATTGAATAGACATTATGAAATAAATTACATAATATGCTGATTATTTTTGATACTCGACAAAGAATAAGATGTTCATTCACTTTGCTGAGCAATTTTACCTCGAGCCGCTTCTCGCGGTGCTTCAGCTACTGCCGTTGTAATAGAAAAGTCTCGTGGTCCTTTCCCCCTATTTCAGAACAGCACTCTGAGTGTCATTTATGGTTAACCTTGAAAACCATTCCACATTTTCTCTCTTTTACATTCAAATAGCCTAGTTGCCCACTACTACTTTATAAAATTACAATGGACTTCCTTCACGTTGATTTTTACAAATTACATTTACTTTAATGATACGTAATAAATACTCCTTGAACAGAAAATGCCGTCTTTGATTTTTGCGACATTTATCACTTATATATAACAATATTTAATCAATCATTTAATCAAAAATACAAAGTGATGAATAAATAGTATTCGTCTAGCGTATATTAAGTATCATTATCTTGCATTCATTTATTTAATAAGTTTTTCAACGCCTTATTTCAGTTCGACTAGCACTATTTTATATATTTTTTTATATATATATATATGTTTCGAAGAACGCAAAAATGGACTTCAACATAAAATAGCTTCATTTGGTAAAAGTCATTAAAACAATGGTGTTAAAAATGTATTGGTTTTCCCAAACCACGATGAACTCACTATCTCAATACTGCTAATAAACGTACGTAAAGCAATGACATTTGTAATTAAAGAGAATGTCAAGTGCATCATATCGAACGAGAAAAAGTGATAGCGCGAAATGGGTGTCGTACACTCTCGACAAGAAATCGGCATCGTCGCGATCAAAAATACACGAGGAACGAAAACACAGAGATCCATTTGAAGACTACGCGCTCATCACAAGGGGCGCGGCGTAACTGAAACGTTCCGCCGAACACCAAGCCAGTCGAGAGTCGAGTCGTCCCCCACCCTCCCGCCCTCCTAAACCACTCACGCCCCTCTTTCTCACCCTCCCACCCACCCAACATCTCGCCGTCTCTCTCGCAACGTCTCAAACACTCATCCTCACTCCCTCTCCCTCTCTCTCTCTCTCTCTCTCTCTCTCTCTATCTATCTATCTATCTCTATCTCTATCTCTATCTCTCTCTCTATTACTCCATCACTCCATCCATCATTCTCTATCGCTCTTACTTTCTCTCCCTCTTACGCCCATGTATCTACACTCACCCATCTATCCACCTATCTATCTATCTATCTATCTATCTATCTATCTATCTATCTATCTATCTTCCAGTGTACCTCTCTACCTACTTACATACTTACCTATCTATAAGCTACCTAGTTGTCTTTATTCGCGGTCGCGCTCGCGCACAATTTCCACCCTTACAAAGTGCACGGCGGCTATTATAGAAGTGAAGACGGGGAAAAAGTACGGATATCAATGAAGAATTGTTTTCGCTCCACTAGATATATCGGTTTGTTCGCTGCATCACGATCGCTTTCAATTTATGACGTTTGCATAAAATAATTACCAAAAAGATAATTCTTCTAATATATGCCAAATGTATCGTACTGTCTCTTATCTTAATATTTATAACTTTTAACGATAACAAAATATAGACTTTCTACTGAAAAATTTCTTACAACTACATATAGGGGTATAAAGGTTGAAAAATGAATGTTAAATAATTATTGATACGCAAAAGAAATAATTTTACGATTAATAAAACATTGGTGTGCTTGAATAAAATTTTCTAATAATAATGTGAACAAAGCCGTTTAATAACGATTTTAATGATGATCAAAGTTGATTTCATATTGTCAATAATTTCAGCAGCTCGTTGCTGAACAATAACTATCACTAAATCAAACTCCTTGCGTATAAAAATATTATGCTAAAATTATACGACAAAATTTGCTTTAAACATGTATGATTACACGTTAATATTATTGATATTTGTATAAAGCTATATTATAATTCATAGCTATTAAGAATTATGTTTCGATAACTATAAATGATTAGTTATCTAAAGCAGATCGATTAATTCTTCAATAATAATAATAATAATAATAATAATAATGATAATAATGATAATAATATTAATAATAATAATGATAATAATAATAATAATGATAACAATAATAATAATAATAACAATAATAATAATAATAATAATAATAATAATAATAATAATAATAATAATAATAATAATAATAACAATAATAACAATAATAATAAAGAGAATTATAATACAAATGATAACAAAAATAATCAATAAATTATGTGTTATTGAAGAATAATAAATCTACATTGGTTACACGCCGTACACTAAATAGACAATACAAAAGCTTTAAGCTATTATTAATTATTTAATTGTTTATAATTTTACCATTAACTTCTATTAATTATCACATTCATTTTATTAAGGTCAGAATCATAGGAGCGACCGTTTTATATTAAAATTCTGATTAACTTTGGGCCATATAAATCTTACGGAACTGCCAGTAGTATAATTTTGAAATGGCCAGCCAGCCATTTATTTTTACATTAAAGTCAGTCCCTACATGACTGCTAACGAGATCCGCAGGCAAAACAAGCCACGCAATTGGCTCGCGGATGCCGATAACAAGCAAACGCAAAACGATGGCTACTGCAATTATGGCTCTGGTGTATCTTGGAAATCGGCGGCGGGGTGTGACGCAGCCGTAAAACGTAGACCAAGGCTGGCGAGCGAATGCCGAAGCGATGAGCCCTCGCCGGGCTTGCGAGAAACAATTCTGCCTCGGCGATTATCGCCTCTGAAAGACGAGCTCATCCATCGCCGAACATTAGGTCCCGCCTTCGAGTATAAAGTCACGGGTATCGCTCGGGCGACTCCTCTGCCGTTTCTACCTACATCCACGGCTTCCTACATTCTCCAGTCGATGACACACAAGCCCCTTTATGCTCTAGCCCGTAAATATTTTACGCTCGGTACATGCGTGACCGGTAGTACGAAGTGGATAAGGATCTGTCTGTGTGCGCGCATGTTACGTGGGCGGCCCATAAGGGATGCAAAATAGATGTGTAAAAAGTCTATATGTATTTTCTTAAAGAGTCAAGGATCCCAGTATAGTGTTATTGGAGAAATTTTATGGCCTGGATCTTAGTATGATGTATTTTTACAGTGAATCTTTAAGATCGGTAAAGGGGAAAATAAGGAAGAATAAGAGGGGAGACTGACATGGACACAATCAGGGAATTATTTTGGATCGTTGAATATCCACGTGCAGTGCCTCTACTTGGGTCCATAAAAGTGCAATTTCAATTAAAAACAGCGGTATATTAATATTTTCGGCTTGCTCTTTATTTTTATAAATAAATATTGTTATAAATTTATTATAAATAAACTCTATGTAGGATTGAATTTAAAAGAAATTTGACTAATTGAATTGGACACGCAAAAATTCTTTCATTTATTATTTATCGATGTTAATGAGTTTTTAAGAGTTTTCCATTCATACAGCACATAATAATACAAAAATGAAAATTTATATTCCAAACTTATACTTAATGACTTTCTTCAGTCGGACATGTATTTTTATATTTATACAGTGTTTGCATTTTGTAAAACTATTAATTATTCATTTATCAATCTTGAGAATATCTCGATTAAATCGTAATTTTAATGTAAAAATCTTTATTGGAATTTTTGATTTTTAATTTTTGGAAACTGCTGCATTGAGATTATAGAGAAAAGGATAAAATCAGCTATCGGACAGTCTCATCTAACTGCCACTCCCTAGTTAAATCCAAAACAAGAACGATATATGCAAATATCCGGCATTCTTCATTATACAAAAGTATGGCATCTATTTAGTAGAGTAACTGTAATTCGATTTCAAAGAAGCTTCGGTACGTCTAGTAATCAATTATTTCATCGAATTTAACTATATTTATATCTTACACTACTTTGTATTTAGTATCGGATAATATGTCGGCATACTATTGTCAATGAAATATTAATAAGGACAATCGAAGTAATTTTAATTGAATTGTATAGTTTTGAGAGTAAAATATTCTCGTTATGTATTTATGGCGTTTTCATGGGTATAATCAATCATAAGATTATGCGGAAAACTTAAGAAGAATAATAAAGAAAAAGAAGAATAAATAAATAAAAATAAAAAAAAAAATAGCTCCAGTCTTAACAGATTACAAAGTATTGATTTCCAATAAAAATATAACATATTCAAGTATTTCTGCTTGGCATAAGTAACAGCTCCGGCTCGCGATTGAAGGAAAAAGTGTTCTCCTTGCATGAAATTGCAAACTCCGCGGACTCTTACTCACCAGCGCTCGTTTCAAAAATATCTCACGTGATACTGACATCTAATGTACTTTTCATAAGAGCGCTTGCGACGCTTTATGGCTCTTCTGGCTCCTCGTTTTTCGATTATGCGATAGAGAATGCCGCGCCTCTGCAATACCACCCTCACTTTCCCCCACTTTACCAACGAGTGTACGTGTTTTTACTCCTCGATCGCAGTTAAGGACGCTACTTATTCCACACGTAGTCTTCGCAAAACTTGGCGAATTTGCGCCTAAATCTGTACTCGGGTATCTCGGGTTAATCGTTTGTTATAAATTTCCCTACTGTTTTAGGGCCTCGTTTCTCGGTATTTAAAACGACGCATAACACTTTACGCACTGAGTCTATATTGTTTATGCCAATGGATGAACATAAATAATGTATTTACCTGTTTGGGCATCAGTTGGAGCGCGCGCATATGGAGGTGGAAAATGGTAGAGTGACATAGACATAACTCGTTCAGCTACGTTAATTAATTGCACCGAAGACATAGCGAAGTACATATAAAGACTGATGTAGCTATTAATAATACAGCAAGTGAGTGAAATAGAAAGTTTTTATACTTGTTTTAAAATATGCCACAGTGAATTTCATTACATAATTTGCGATACAACTTTAATGGCACGATGATGAAATTTAGATCTTATAGTTGTGATATTTATTATATGAAAATTATTATTTCATTTTAATGTGTAGGCAAAAAAGAAACAAAATTTATATTTATAAAAGAAATACATCTCTTAAGACAGTGATAATAACTTTAATTGAAAAAATAAATATTAAGTACACATATTTAAAATACTATAACAATTTCTTTACGGAACTGAACAACAAGTAACAAATTGAGAAAGATATAAAATCATAAGAAACAGAACTATTTGCTTCAGTCATATCATTTCAAAATAATTGAATTATGCATATCCAAATAAGAAAAGATATTATACACTGTAATATATTAAAAATATAATTTTCTGTGAATAAAATAATTCTATGAATAAAAAAAAAAAAAAAAAATAAAGGAAATATGAAAAAATAAAGTGCACTACAATTTTTCTATTTTCCGATTAATTATTACTGTAAAAATGGTAAACATTTAAAGTAGAACATGAAACATATTTTACAACATTATTTAATAAAAATATATATACAGTTTCAAAATAGATCTAAAATTTTTCTCGACGAAGAAGCAAATTACATTTAGAGTGAAATATTAAGGCGTGAAAGAATATTAGTGAAAAATTATAAATCAAGGTGAATAAAAGAAATCGTTAATTTGTAAAAGTAATTATTATCACATTGAGATGCTTAATATTTTTAATGCACCCTTTAGAGCCTTGAATTATTCACCAAAAAATACGTCTTTATCTACTCTACCATAGTGCAATCTATTCTCTAAATGTGCTATTAAATAATACTTGATTATTTAATTAAATGTTTATTAATGTTACAGGTGATCAAAATCAGTTTACTTGCTGGACAAGACATGCAATGAAATTTACATAAATGAACCAAATCGGTAAGTATCTTAGTACTATCGGTTTAAGCCAGTCTAAAGTACGAATTATAATCAATGCCCATTATTAAAGTAGTTTCCTTTCTCTAGCAGTAGGCCAGTAGAACATTATTAAAGCCGACTTTTCAACTAACCAACTCTGCAATTCATAAGCAATCATTGATTATTGCCAATCACACAAATACAAGTTCAATTAAATTAATAAATAAACTAATAATTATAATAACAACTATTATATTTTCCTATTCCCTCGTCCTATTTATCTTTGCATATATATATATATATATATATATATATAATACTATTTTATACTCCATTTATTATCTTAAAGATAATTTATTTATATAAATTAACCATTAAGAATGAAAATCTAATTAATAAAAAAATTCATACCCTATTTTTACAGTTGCTTACTCTGATATTTCTTAATCTTAGTATAAATGACCGTATACTGCATAATATTTTATAATGTCGAAACGAAGTTTAGTTAATTAATTCAATACCTAATTTATATTTGTACAATTACTACTTGCTCCATTAGAAACTTTAACTAGTACAATTTAAAACAGCACAAACAGTATATAGGACTCATATACATTGAAATAATGTTCAATGAATGCAGAATATGAAATTTTGTTATTTGCTGGAAGACAGAAATAGTCAAACAGTTGTCTGAAATTGTTATATATTCATGTACGATGGATTCAAATAGATCTTCAGAATTTTTTATCATAGAAACATAATTAAGTTTCGTAATGGAGTTGAATTTCATATACCATGAAAGAAATTTCGTCGGCTATTGTCGCTCTATAGTTCAAACTAGTCAAATCAATTATGAAACACCTGGAGCAGGAGAATGCAACAAAAATTTGACAGAACAATAAAAAAAAAATTTCCAAAGTGGAAGCAATAGGTACGCGTTAATCAAATTAATTAAAATTGAGTTGCCTATTTATTTAAGAGTACTTTCTAAATATTAGAGAAATTAACAATGTTTGCTCTTTTACTTTCAAACTCAAATAAAAAATGAAATAATATTTAGATAAAGTATTCAAAAAAACATTATTTATGTACTTATTATCAATTATAGTCAATAAAAGTTAAATCTTCAGTATAAAAATAACTTAAGTCATAAAAATCACTCATCAAACAAGTTGAGTTATCAACTATAGAAAAAGTATTTCTGACTAATGTTAAATTTATTTGGAGATAAAAAAAAAGGTTAATAACAAAATATGGCAAATGTCTTGAGTTAAAATTATAATTGACTAGAATAAATTAGATAATTTATTAATTTATTAATCAACTATTTTTAAGAGAATATTTCATATATGTTAATGTAGAGTTCGAATGATTATTTGAAATCTTAAATATAAAATAATTATATTATTATCTTTGTTAGAATTAGAGTTAAATTTTAAAATTAGTCAGAAGTACCAAAATTAATATTCTATTTGTATAATCTTGTATGTAAAAGTTATTATTATACTGTTAAATATATTATACAAAATATATGTTATATAAATTGAAAAATTAAATCATATTGTTATTATATGTTATAATATTCAAGAACATTGTAATTAAAAGTTCTAGGACATACTAAAATAAGTATATTAATAATATAGAAATTATATTATATTCTATTTTTAAAGTATTGATTGTTGAAAATATGAAGAAGCATTTTTCATATTGTTGAGCATATCTCAATATTTTATACCAGGATTTTATAAAAAATGGATTTATACATTCTCGAAAGTATATTGATACTCAATAATAATAATAATTAAAGATTGCTTAAAATAATTTTTTTGTATACATAATTTGTAAACACTATCTTAATCTTATATTCGCTCAATAATATTAACATATTACATAATATTTAGACTATACAATATTATATTCTTTATCTATATTATGTGATTATAATTATCTTTAAATTACTATTATATAAAATATTTTTTAAATAAAATTAAAGTATTATGTTCGATAAATTTATAGTTATTAGACATTTCAATACAATTATCATTTAGCATACACACGTATATTGATGATCGTTACAGATAATAGTATACTTCATTTTCGATAATTTAAAAATATTTAAATTGAAAATGAAGTACTAATATAAAAAATATAGCACCAAAGAATTGATTGAAGAATAAAAAATAATTAATATTCGAATGATTTACAATAAAATTACTTACATATATTTTCCTTGGTAAGCTCTCAATTGTAGGTATAATATGTTATATATAAATAATCCTCGTGACTAATTATTCTTGAATAATTACGTAAATTTATATCAAACAACAAAATGCTCTTATTTTAAACAAGATAAACGTGTAAATACGAAATACCATAAAGGTTTATCGTGAATTACCTTAGTTTCCTGTAATAAGGACAACGCGACCTGTATAGAGAATATTGCCAGATGCAAATCAGATTTTTGAGAAGTACATGTAAATTTACATTCCAAATTTATGAACTTTAATTTAATAAACATTAGAAATTATATATGTAATACATGTAATTCTATTTGGTGGAAATTACCAATAAGTTAAATATGAATAATCACAAATACCTGGATTTAAGTATTAACCGTATTATTAACCTTATTTTAATTAATCGAATTTAGAATTTTTATTTTATTCACTCTTCATTATAATATAACACATTTTATAAGTAATTATGTTTAAAACAAATGTAATAAATAATAACATTTTTTACAATAATAAGTTCATAAAATCTTAACCTGATTTTTTTACTATATAACAAATATGAGTATTTCAAGCTGTTTAAGTACGATAATAATAAATAAGTTCATATGATTTCACCATTTTCACATTTAAATAATAGCTAATAAATAAAATAAAATAAAATAATAAAAATATTAACTTTGTATTATGATTATAAATATATATATATATATATTTATATTCATAAATAAATAATAAAAACTATATTACTTTTGTATTTCTCTAATAATCTCGGAGTATCGTAAATAATATTGATTAATAAACTATAAATTTTTCAGACTTACTCTATTATTCTGAATTTGAAATTTATTACTAATAAAAATTTGATTCAATATTGGTTTGATCAACTATATAACTATAACATATAATATTTAATAACGTAAATCTTCGAGAACATTTTGATATATGAATATATACATAGAAAATATTTAAATTATTAAATTTTACATATGAAATACTACTGTATAAACATTTCATGATTATTTATTAAAATTATAACATTTATATATTATTATAAATACAAATTTATATTTCATAACAATTACGAGGTTCGATTACGAAAAATTTTTATTATATAGCATAATGTCAACGGATTAAGTATGGAATGCATGAAAAATTTAACGACAAAATATGTCATACGTATATCTATAAAAGTATAATAAAATTGTCTTATATGCTACCAATAATTTTGATTACCAATAGTCACACTTATCAAATGGAGTCTATCTTCATCTATAGTTCTCTCGCATATAAATTGTATTACTTGAATAACTTATTTTAAATTGGACTTTAACGTGTCTGCAACTATGGAAATATTTAAATGAAAGTAATACATAATATGTATGCTAATGATCTTATTCGATTTGTTTAACAAAATTACATGTGCCGATACCGTCTAATATATACAAACGACTATAAATTAATCATTTGATTCTTATTATTTTAACTATTATATTATTTTTGTTGTAAAATTTTATAATTACATCACATTAAATTCATATATGCGCAAAATTAATATGTATGTATTAGTTGAATTTTTAACTTCATAGCTTTTATGATTCTTTACATCTGTGAATAATTAATTTGGTTTTCTGATTTTATTTTTTTATATTTTCGTTGCACTAGTAAACTATACGGCATGACAGATAACAGCAAAATTTATTTTCGAGACGCATTATATCAGAAAGTACTATGGAAATAAATACTTGTATAACAATTAAATGCTGATCTTATAATTTTACAGAATAATATATAAACGAAATGTATATTTTTAATTAGATTAATTTACGTCTTTTCTTATACTATAATTTAAATCTAATTTGAATCTTATATGTAAGTGATATTCATATTAGACAATAAGTATTTAATTTCTCATTTTATTTATTTAGTTTTAAAACTTAGAAGAAAAAATGTAAATTATAAATGTATATGTAATTGGGTATTTAGTTATCCAAATTCTTTTCTATAGATGCAACTGACAAATTTGAATATAAAACAACGAGTATTCGTTGTCCGTGTGCCCAATCCGATAATTAGACATATATTCCATATTTTGAGAAATATTGGCCTTAAATTTATACATTACACTGACGTAAAGATATTCAAACTTTTCTTATTAACGAACAGAAATTAGCGAATGCGCTTGTATTTTCTTTTCTGCTTTTATTCATCCGTTCAACATCGGTAAAATAACGTACTGCAAATGTTAACTTTTTTAATATTTGCTTCTTGACTTGACAAAAGTTATTACATTTATTGAGTTTTACCATTTTAATGGTTTAGCTTATTTAATAATTTTTCATTAAAATGGAATTGATTGATAAAATACTTTTATTTTTTAATTTATCTTAGGAGCCATACTAATGTGATTTTTTTAATTCACTAAAATTTGCACTCCCTAAATATGTGCTTATGAAAATCGTATTTTCAAAACTATTTAATAGATAAAATTGCAACTATTAGAAAATATCCATACAGTTTCATAGATATTAGTGAAAAATTCTGAATTCTCTATCCAATTAGTTTATATATAATTTAACTATTTGTTTGTTCTTTAATTTCTTTATATCTGTTATTCACTTCTACATAAATGTAAAATAAGCAATTGTAAGTGAAATCATTGACAAAATAATTATCATTAAGAATTAAGGATTATCATTAAGAAAAAATTGATAAAACATTATTGTACATTAATGATAACAATTTATTCGTGAACTTTATATAATGGTATAATTGGTTTTTTGTTAATGCTGTAACAGTTTTACAGATATATGGAATATTACAATAAGATTGTATTAAAGTAAGATTATTGTTATTACTTTGCATAAAATTATAATATATTAAACTAACCGATTTAATTAGTTATTAACAAATTCTTTAATTTTATATAACAATTTAACCATGCAATTTAACGGTATCATGTAAATATTTACAATATATATAGTATAACAATTTTCATTCTATTCGTCGCATGCAGAATGCTAATTCTATCTTTATTTTGAAAAAAAATTTTTAATTATTTAATAATTTATTTTTAATTAAAAATAATTTTCATTTGTTGTATGCTATATCAATCCTTTGTTAAATTATATTTAGCACACGTACCATAAAAATTGTTTGAATAACTTTTATTATATACGCTCTAATAAATATATGGGCATTTTATTTAATTTTAGGTTGCAAGTCTTTATTAAATAAATATGTTTTATTGAATATTATTATATCAAACATTTGTTACCTAAACATCAAAATATATATATACTATTTTTATGTCAGTTAACAATTTATTTAAAATATGTGTGTTTGTATGTATATGCGTCTGTAGATATTTTAACAATAAATATGCATTAACAGTAAATTAATGATGATTTTCTAAGCTAATAAAATCTATTATTAATTTGTGTTATAAGTGAAAAAATGATGATCTCAAAGTTAAATTTTGAAATCAAATGCATGCTTAGGAATATAAATTTTCGTGCAAGTAAATATTAAATTTTTGAGAAAAATCTGGTATTGAACAATAATATTTTGATGTTAATGGATTGAATGTGATATCGACTACAGTTTTATATGAAACGAAAATAGAAAAATCCAAAACAATGAACTTGATCATTTACAGATTAATTACATATTATTAACTATAATTAATTTTTTTTTTTCATTATTATAATACAGTTAATGATATGGATATTTATTCCAAAGATCATTAAAAAAATATTTCATCTTTATAATTAAATCTATTAATTATGCAACCAAATTCATTAATATTAAAATATCGTTGTTTATTCAATTTTTCCTATGTAATTACTGTTTGCTGATTATTAAATGAAAATATTTTTAAGAAAAATGTTAAAAATTAGTAAATTTATTTAAAAATTAGTAAATTTATTAAATAAAATAGTCATATAAAAAATTAATAGTTCATACATAGTGACTTTTTTACTATGTTAAATTTACCAAATAATAAAATTTGTTATAACTTTATTTATATATAAATTATTTTTATTTAAATTATTAAACTTATAATGAATCTTATAAATATTTATAACTCATATCTCCTAATTATTATTATATATTATTAATTACGTAAATTAAGTACGAAATTTGATTTCATCCCTTGTAATTATTTACCATAGCTACAGTTATTTTACTTTAAAATGAAACTAGTATCGTCATTTGAAATATTTTACGATCTATAATAATAGAACATGATTTTTAATTAGTCCGAAACTTAAACAATAAAGAATTAAATTGCAATATTATTATCGTGAAATATTATAATGTATAAAAAAAAATTCCATCACAAAACAGCTTTCTATTAGATTATTACAAAATTTATAGTAGGATAGTATATTTCGATGTAGTAACCTCAAATAAGTAAAAATAATCGCGATACTTGTACGTTTAGTCAAATAATATTATAATAATTATAATATTATAACATATCAATATGATTCTGTATTTCCTGCATTTGTAGTAATTTATCACGCATCAACTGCTTTCTGTTCTTATCTCTAATCATAAAATTTTTATCGCTAAAATTTTCCTTCGATTCAACAATTTTTAGTTTTCCATTTTATCGAGATTCCTTTCCATATTTAGATAAAAAAAAAAAGTAACAATGTAAATAACGCATCGTCATATTTAATCAAAGATAATACGCCAAATTTAGCTTCACAAGAAAGTATTTCGTCCACAATAGAAAATACATTACTATTTGCCCCTTTCTCTCTCTCTCTCTCTCTCTCTCTCTCTCTCCATTCTTTTACATGTTTCTAAATCTTTCGTAGCATACGTGAGGGTCACCTAAATTTTTCTACTCCTCCCTTGAATACTACTATACCCATCACGTACCACCATTTTACTGAGATTCAAGTATCGAAAAACATTACAAAAGCATTCAACTTAAATATAAAACAAAGTTCTTAAAGTATGTATATGTTATATTATTATATCGTATTATACCGTATGTATGCATACATTAAATTATTTATTTTATTTTTAATGTAATGTTATTTGTAAGAATACGTTGTACAAACAGTTATAAATAATACATTTGTTAACTACTGCTGACTAGTCTAAGAAGTTTATAAGGTGAAGTAATAACTTATTAAATCACTCCTTATAAAAGAAAGTAATAGTTAGGATTATATTAAGGATTTCTAAATTTAACTATAAATTAACTTTAAGCATATTTGAATTTTTGAAAAATTGCTAATAAAAGATTAATGAAACAAACAAATTTCCTATTATACAGATTAATAATAATAATAATCATCAAGAATGTATAAAAGTTCTTTATTTAAGCGAATATACTTCAAAACATAATTTTCTGAAATTATTATATATAAAGTTTTATTATGTATATCTAATCCTAATATTTTATAAAATTTACATAGTTTTAATATATTTAAAACAAATTAATAACAAATTTTTAATATATACAATAAACCAGAATTAATTAATATCTAATTAAAATTAACACCATTAAAAACAATGTATCGCTAAAAGTGATGAAAACGTTAAAACCATAACTCCAGTATTTTGTAAATAAATATGCTTTATGTCAAAGAATAGAACAGATATGTGTGTTTGAAGCAAGAAACAAACGTGCATTGCAATAAATCTTTGATACTGAATGAAATAGCCATTGGATTCCTGTTTTCTTTAATAAAAATATAAACAAATTTTTAAATAAAAATACCAGATATGCTCTTATTAATAAATAAAAAATCTGAATGATAATTATGTATTAAGTAATTATAATTAAATTTTATAACAATAAAGAAATATAATATTAATATAAAGATGAATAATTATATGCGCCTGAAACGTAATTTTAATCCAATTTTGTACTAACTATATCCGAATAATGTATAAATGCATTTATATATTTATATTAACTTTAAATATTATATGAAATAGATAACTTGAAATAGAATATTATTTGGCTACAGAACATAAGTGATCTTATGTGATCGCATAATCATATCTTTAAAGATCATAAAGGAAACAAGTAAATGATAATAATCGTGCGATAATTAATAATTCGTATAAAAGCGTTAAAAAATTTCTCGTTTATTTGTTAAATTATTATTCTTTTATGCTTGCTAATAGATAAAATTAGCTATAATAAACGAATAATGGGAATTGTATTTATAAACATTTATAGCCGTTGTTATTCGATATTCATTATTAAATATTTAATTCATGGGAGTCGGTATCATCCCAAAAAAAATATAATAAATTTTCTGTTTAGACAAAAACTTTTGTAAAGAGGTGTACTGTGGTAAGATTTCCATTTCATCGAAATAAAAACAATTGAAATACTATATTCATTATTACAGTGAATAAATATTAAAAATATTGACATAAATATATTCTTTTTTTGTCTATGTGAGTAGTAAAAAAAAGTATTCTTTCTTAGTCGAACTCTTATTATTATAAATTAAATTAAGTTATTATTTATATATTCAATTTTTGCAATAAAAATAAGTCAGAAAATTTTTTTAAATCTATACAGTAAATAGTAAAAAATGTTATGTATTGACTCCAATTGAATAATTTGTTGGCAATTCATTTATATTTGATCTTAACTCTAAAATCTGTTTATATATATATATTAAACTTTCGATAGTGGAAACTGAAATGATACATTTTGATTTCTGTATATTTTATTGAACTTTATACTCAGCAGTCCGAGTTTATACTTCGTTATGTTTTGCTAACAAACATGGACTTTTTCGCCATTTAACACAAAATCATCACGTTTCCACTAATTAAATAATTTCTACAGTACTTAAAATTATTTTGATCTAATCTTTCGAATGAACTAATCAACTATTTCGTTATTATTTTGTATAAGTTCAATAATATAGTACTCCAAGTATTACATATATATATATATATATATATAAGCGTAAATTTTTACTAATTACCGTCAAACAAAATGTTTCAAATGTGCATAAAATATTTTACTTGATTGTTGCTTAATTAAAACGATAGATACATAAAATAAAAATTTGTATTTTACGTTAATCTATATCCATTCTATTGAGTGCGAAGATTTTATATAAATATCTAGAAATTATAAAAGCATTTTTACCAAAGAATTTCATAATTACATCATACTATATTATATTCATAAAAAATATGATTGTTTTGTCAGATTTAACATAAATATTCATTATTATGTATATATTAGAAATAAACCAATAGTTTAGGCTTTTCTGATATTCCATTTACTGAATGCAAGTCTTTTAGAAGACTTTAAGCAATTTATACTGAAAAATTCAAATGTCATATTATTAAATTTGCTATTTATTAAATATTATAAATAAATTATAAATATTATATACAATTATTAATAATTTAATATTTAATAATTTAATATTTTAATATTTAATAAAAATTAATAATTAATAATTTAATTATAAACAAATTATAAATAAAATTATAAATAAAATATTATTAAATTCTATTTCAAAATGACTATTTAAAAATAGACTTCTAAAAATTAAAAAAAAAAAGTAATAAATTTGAATTGCCAGAAAACACTCGGAGAAATGGAGAATACTAGAGAAAGATCCAAAAACAATTATTTTATACAATTCCTGAAAAAATTGAAATTCCACGTTATCAATACAATCACATTAAAAAAATAAATAAATAGGATTCATTAACAGATGTTAATATTCCGAAGTCTATTATTCTGTGAAAAAAATACCAATAGAAATATCTATTTCGTCAAATAAGAACAAAAAGAAAACAAGGCCACATCAAACGACTCTAACTATGAAACATTTGAAAAGTTATAAATTATTGAATATGTATTTATTTAAAAAGTGTGATTTGAAAATATTAAATCATTCAAATTTCAAGTAAAACATCTTGTTTAATCAATTCTTTTAATAATTAAATGATTAACATTTAGCAATAAATTATTAATAAAGAATATTATAGAATTAGATTTACTTTTAATAGGATAGTAATAAACTTTATGATATTTAATAGCAAAAAACTACAATACTTTCAATTCAAAGTAATAATAAAAACGAAGTTTTTAAATTTACTAGTTATGATTGTATAATTAATGAAGGATGATGGTCAAGTTTCAAGATTATTGTATTAAAATATAAAATGGCATTATTATTATTTTGCAAGCTTCGTAAAGTCAGATTTGAAGTAAAATGGCGAATGAAGTGATTTTAGGAAAGAAGTCAGGCGATAATTCATTGGTTACGATGTCGATAAAATAAATGAATATGAAGATTGCCAGGACAGAAAAAAAAAAAAAAGAAAAGGACAAGACGAAGATGAAAAGATGAAAGCAATGAAAGTGAAGTAATGGAGGGAAGTTAAAGGAATCACGAAGCGTGTCTTGTTATTCAGTATGACGACGACGTCGTCCAAATCTTTTCCACTACTAGTCGAGGGCTCTTGTAAACCAACGTGTATTCTACTCTTGTGGCAACAAATTGCCACCGATATACACAGTGCATATGTATTCAAGCGAGTGAACGAACTCACTCTGGCATGGCAGCCCGATTCGAAGTCTCGAACCCATCTCACTCGCAGGGCGATATCGATTTTCAGAAATTGCGCTCCATGTACATATTCATAGATATGTGTAATAAACACTACCCAACCTGAAGTAGATTCGAGACTATATGAGGTTCAATGAACTGATCTTAGCTAAAATATGTGATTTTTCAAGTGGTAAATTAGTTCGGCAGTTAGCACTCTCAATACCCAATAGCTCAATCATTTCTCTTTTACACACTATTTTACGAATTTGACGTTTCTACGTCCAGTTGACCCACTTCCATTTGGTTAACCCCATAATATGGAAATTATAGATTTTCAAGTGAATACGAAAATGAATTGTAAGTAGTGAGGAGTCGGTAGTGAAAAATCATCATTTACCTTACACGTTATCATTTAGCTCATTTGGTTTTATCTGGTTTTGCATAATGTCTGTAAAAATTCCCGACCTATAGTAATGTTCTTGATATATTTGTAAATTGCGAGAAACTTAAGGTTTTACGAATGTGGGAATGAGAAGGCGTAGATTCATAAATTAGACCTTGGACCTTGTCGTAAGCTTTAGCCTTCATTGTTAGAATTTGAGGTAAATGCGCTTGAAATCGTTAATACAATAATTACTAGCAGATGACGACAAATATTACGTCATTCTTATCTAATTTGCACACTTACATAATTACTATTACAATGAATAATCTGAAAAGAGACTTGAATGGCTTGTAACAAAATAAAATGTGAAATTAATCAACAAAAATATTTGCTACTATTGTTTAGATAAATAAATAAAACGATCGATTATCATTAACAAATAAATTTCATAAATGAGAAATTAAAAATTAATTTGAAAATAAGGAACGCTCGTATTGGGGGGAAGAAAACAATTAATATACTATAGAAAATCTGATTAAAAGAAGTTATCGGGCAAAGAAAATCAATTGATACGTGGATTATCCTGTCATTTACAATAAAGGACAATTCTTCTAGAATGTTAAAGGAAAAATTTCTCCGCGGTATATTGCAGTCGCTACCAATAAATGTACGGCCGATACTTTTATCAAGATCTCCGTCGATGTGTCAAGTTTGTCCAAAATTCTCATAGTTTCTCTTGCGGCTGGCTATCAATGCCGGGGATTGCAAGGATTAAGCACCAGACAGCGCGAGGAACTGCGGTAGCCGCAGGGGGTGGATGAGGGGGATCATTGGAAGGACGGAAGAGAAAGAGAGGAGGAGAGAAATGATAAGGCAGGAACGAACAGAATTGTACGAGTTAATAGCCCGTACTTTCCAACGGTAACTTGAAGCAATCTAGATAGAACTGCTTTATGAAGCCTCACTTATACTTCAAGTTGCCGACAACATCGTACCTATATAAATGTACGCGTACGTGAAATGTGTGTCGATGTGCATGCATGTGTATATTCACGTAAACACTTAATGCGCTTTCGCAGAGAAACTATGTGTACTCTCAAAATTTTCAATTGCAAATATTTTCATCTCATTAGTTGCTAATTATATACTTGGGAAGTTTCATTTTCATTAAACATTGATATACTAATTTCGCTAGTATGCCAAGACCATCCCATACATTCTAATGCTCTCTCTCTCTCTCTCTCTCTCTCTCTCTCTATATATATATATATATATATATATATATATCGTGTGTGTGTGTGTGTGTGTGTGTGTGTGTGTGTGTGTAAATTGTTACTAATAAAATGAAGCTTGAACTTATCAATAGTAAATAAAAAGTAAGAGTTGGATGTAAATATGGACTAATAGCGCAGATATGCATTTAATTTGACTTCAATCGATATTGTTTTATTATTTTTGTTATGCTATCGATATTCATACCTTCTTTTATCTATGCTTTATTGAATAATTTTTCTATGAATTTATATTTAAAAATACAATTGAAACATAAGCATTAATCAATATATAGAACTAGTCGATTATTTGCTATTCTGAAGCATTTAACATTTATAAATGATTGAATGCTCTGAAACATTTAAGATAGATATGTACTCTTTATCTCTTGACGTACCAGATCAGTTGGTATAAACATTGATTGTTAAATAGATAAATTTTAATTAGTATTTTCTTTTGAAATTAATAATTAATCAAACTATGAAAATACATTGTCGCATATTTAATCATTTACAATTTTCATAATATTTTTTAATAAGTAAAATTTATTATTATAATAATATATTTACAAACTGAATTAATGTACACGAATTTACACACATAATGAGTGTCTCTGAAATTAAATGACTGAACAATATTATAATATAATTATTAATTTATTTAGATAGTACTATTAGTTATTATTGTAGTAGTAGATAGTACTATTAATTATTTAGATAGTACTATAATTTATTTAGATTGTACTAGTATACTTTATTATTAATTGAATATATATCATTCTCGAAATTGCCATTATACGTATTGTAATACTTAATAGTGACTTTTCATTTTCATTTTCACCATCTTCTCACGGTTATGGATTAGTATCATACAGGAGTTGATGATGAATTTAGAAACAAATTAAAAGTAAATAGGCTACCATAAAAAACATAATAATATAATGATATGAAACACATTTATGATACAAAACTTTTTAAACAAGAGATAAAAATAACTTAAAACTTTGTTTCTTGAAATTATTAATAAATTATTTAATCTTTCGTTTAAACAAACAAAACAAAAAATTGATAAAAAAAAAATTGTAATTTCTGTACTCATTACTCGCGTGAAAGATTGTTTAGTGGCCATTAACATAATATATTCTCTTAATTTTCATTTAAAACTAACTGATTTCGCATTATAATTTCTTATTATGTACTGAACACACGAATTCAACACATTCGATTCTTCATGACTATGAAACATAAATAAAGTGTTGACTTCTGTACTTCTTAAACAGTTTCAATTTCGAAAAAAAATTTTTTCTCTGTATTCTAGCTTACTATAATTACACTACACACTAAAGTCTTCTAATGTTTATTAGAAATAAAAGAAAATTATCATGAAACTATTATGGAGTACTATAAAAATTCCAGTCTGAAATGTTCTTAGTATTTCTGTAATGACATTTTTCATATATTAATTTCACTTTGAATCATTATTTTTCCTATTGATATTTAATTTATTGCTTTGGATATATCATGTAAAATTTTATAAAACAATTTTTTGTTTTTTATGACCGATGAAAAACTATTTGAATTCTATTGCAATAATAATATGGAATGATGATGGTTTTATCGATAAACTATTCACAATATATTTACACTCTACAATGTATTCCAATGAAGATTAAAAGTGTTTGGCAATATACTATCGTCCAGAATATATTTTAAAAAGAAGTTGGGGCAAAAATGAAAAGAGAGTATAAATGTAATAGAGAGAAAGGAAAGGAATGAAATAATTTGATTTTCTTGGAAAAGCGAAAATGTAGATTACAACAGGTTATGAAGACTTCGATGAATTCTATCTTACAACATATTCCTCCCTATTCCGGAAATTTTCTCCACGCAGTGGAAGCATCTACTAGATTGTAAGGATTCCACACGATAGGGGAGGGAGGTTTTTCAACTACTTAAAATCGTTGAGCTTCTAGTCCACTGGCCCAGAAGCTTATCTACTGTCGTTCAATCGCAAAATAATTTCTCTCGTATTCTTTACTTCATTTCCTTTGTTTCTATATATGTAGGTGATGTTGAATTTCATGGTATATTTACACAACCAAAATATATCTTTATCGATTGAAAATCATTAGAAAAGTATGTCACATTTGCTCTACGATATATGTATCAAAATGTTCGCTCAAGCTTTGTACGCAAAGGTTTCAAATATTATACCATTCGATTGGTTTTATTTTCAATACGAGAATTTCAATAGAGAGACGAAGATCCTACGAATGAATTTTGAAAGCAATCGATTTGATAAGATACGCTGATGAATTTCCCTTCTTCGTACGTTATAAACTCATAAAATTGAGATAATAGTCCTATATATCCTATCAATAGATATTGCACTTATATCCTTATAGATTATTTTATTTCTTTAAAATGCCTTAAGTACGTAGAGTTATCATTAAGATTGTACGTAGGCAACATCCACAACTCCAATACACATTCCCTTTCATTTTAAAGCAAACGTACGAGGCAAGATTTTCGCGGGCATATGAAATGATAAATGTAATAGCGAGTTAACGGAAAGCAGTTTATTTAGTTTGCAAAATTTTATTGAAATTCTCGGTATCCGTGGGATAAACCGTTTAGCAATTATTGCCATGGTATTTCATTGCATTCATAATTAGTGGAAACATTTTCAACGTCCCAGCATCATGGCATTATTCGACATATTATTATACATGTCGATATGCGTACATAGAAAGGATGTGAAGAAAAAGAAAGTGACGCGAAAGACGAGGTTAGTAGCTTTTTCTGCTTTGCATTCAAGCAACGCATACTTGAGGCTTCGTTGGAACTGGAGGTATACTAGAAGCACACAATGCCTGAATTTTAAAGAAACGTACTTTGGATTATTTTCCATATCTGACGTGACATTTCAAGTCACGTATATGTATAGCCACTAGACCAATATAGAGTTTGTACGAAGAAACGACATTCTGCTTTTTCCTGTGTCTATTCACCTCCATTCTATCTATATTTCTGTATATGCGTTTGTGGACGAGCAATGGTGTCCAATCGATTTTCCGAACACACGACATTTAGTCCCTTCTCGTGCATTTTTCATCTTTAGCTCTTCCTTTTTGTCTTCGACTTTTTTCATCTCTTTTGTCGTGAATGCAACCGATGGAATTTCAAGTGATAATAAAAGTGGAAATACGTACTTTGGTCGGATCTGACTTTACCTCATAGATTGCTTTATTTGGTTTTCATCGAAATATATAGATTATTGAATAATAAATTAAAGGGGTTTCATGAAAGGTCGAGCCTTCTCTTGATGAAAAAGTATCAACAGGTGACTGTGAAACTCTGAATTACATCATAATATAATGAAATGATTGTTAAGATAATTTTTTGAATTAATATATTGCGCGTGAAAATAATATCAACTTTAGACATTCATCATAAATTAATACTATATTCATAATTAATTAACTACTATATAAAATCTGTATATTAAATTCCATTTCTACAAATATTGAATTTGTCGTAACAATAAAATTTATTTTCACATACAATGCAAAGCGAACATTTTTCCACCTATTTTGAACATTTAATTAATTTTATTCCGTTGTAATTTATTATTGCCAAAAATGTTTACATACAAAATGATATAACTATGATGTATACATATTTATTCTTGAAAATGTAATTACGAGGAGGCAAGCTTGAAGAAATAATGTGAAAAATAAAGAAGAACCACAGGATGGTTATTACTTTGTGCCTGAATTGCTATCTATTGGTTTCTAATGCTAACCTACACAAATTTTCCCCTTCAGCAAATCGTCGAGACAGCGAGATTGCCCCCTTCTAGTAGAACTTATCTCTTTCAACGTAGCCGACCACTCCTAACCATCAGCTGAGTTTATTAAAGGGCAGTAGTCCGTAAGACCTGGGAGGAGCGCCCATCTTTTATTCACTTCTCTCGTGTTACGCTATAATAATCGGCGTCGAGCGCTCAAGAAAATAGCGATATTGTACCAATGAATTGCCTCGCCTACTTTCCTCGAGCTCGTAGTAAGGAACGCCAAGTACGCCGTTCCATTCAACATCCCTTTTTGTCTTCTGGGACTCCGCGAGGGAGGAGAAAAATAGCGTCGCACTTACGCTCGGCTATTCGTACGCGTGTTGAGCTAAAATACGAGAAGAATTGGATAAGGGGTGAGCCTTTAATTAATTAAAAAATTCATGATTCCTAGCATAAAATATCTTATGGTTCAAAATTGAGATTTTAAGAACGAGAAGTAAGTAAAGGTAAAGTAAACCTTTCACAACCATTCTTTTATATCTAAACTTATGAATTATTCAAATTACCCATTTTGACTTGTAAACTTCATATGTCAAAGAAAACATGTAACTCATTGCATTTTGCATTTTTAAAAAATAATTCTTAAAGTATATATAAATATGCAAATAAACATCTCACTCTCTACACCTATGAGTTTATGAATACGCACGGCAGAAAGTTTATTTTGTATATATAAACATATATATATATATATATACGTCTGCGAATACAAAGTGTAATATTTTCTGTTATTTAGTAAATATGATTTCCAATTAGTTAATTTGATAATTATTATAATAACTTTAAAAATGATAAATAAAACTTCATTTTCGTATAAATTGTTAAATCTAATTAACGTTGATAATTTCTTGATATTCCATATACAGACTAAGTCTCTGTGCCTCACAAATTTACTTCTTAACTAATTCTATAATTCTTTTTTGTGAAGGATAGACAAGTGGATGTTTAAAAGTCTTCTCTAAAATGCAACATTCCACATACGTAATTAAATTTAAGTAATTAAAAACTATCTGTACAAACTGTTATTTTTCATTAAAGAATTTCTTTCCTGAAAATTCATATCTCTATAATAATAAAAATATTATTCAATTATTTCCTAATATGTTAAAATACTTTGATTTTATCGTTACTTTAGAAATATATTAACATTCTAACGATATATTTTTAAATAATAATATCAATAATAATAATTAAAATAAATAATTAATTATGCATGAATAATAAGAAATTGAACAATTAACATTTTCATTACAGACAAGTATAAAATGTCGTCAAAAATATTCCTATATTAAATCTTCTGAAACCGTCAATTTCTTTTACTATAATAAATACTCCGATTATATTTTACAATTATTTCTGTATATTTAAGTAAAAAATTTTTTTAAGATTTCATTTAATATTTAATGAAGTATAAGATAATTTTAATTATTTTAATATTTCATTTAATCTCAAAGGATATATATAAATAAAACACCAATTAAATCGTAAAGCATAATTAAAAATCGACTTAAAATGTATAAAAAATATATTCGATAAGTTGAACATATGTATATTGCCTACTTATGCATTTATCAGAAGTTTACAACAATATAAATTATGAAACAAACTTAGAGTACGAATGAGATGAAAAATTATAAAACAAAAAGAACAAAAATGTATATCACAGGATCACGACATCTACGATATTTTATTCAATAATATGTAGTTGTATTACTACTGATATTATCAGATGTAGTTTTTTTTTTTAAACACAAATAATTGAATTTTTAATAATCGGAACACCAAATGTTACATAGATTTTATTATATTTATAATAAAATAAAACGTTTATGTTTTAAAACGTAATGTAAATATTATACACAATATGTACAAAAAAAATATATTTAAATTTCATAATACATATATATATATATGCACATAAAATTTGTTTAAAAACATTTTTCATTAATCCAATATTGCATGATAAATTACTGCTTTATACAATCTATAAAATATAATGTTCATCATAGTAACAAAACATAAAAAGATATATTTTGATAAGTTTAATGCAAAACTTAAAAAGTAACACCAGAAAATACTTACTGAAAGTGTGTATTGTAAAATTAACATTGCAATACATTAGCATATTGATTTAAGAATTAAATTAGGTAATCATATGTAATAGCAAAATGCAAATTCAAATAAATTTATCGGAAAACATAAATGTAAAAATAACTCGTAAATATTTTCTTACATTTGACACATAACTGGCACAGAGCTAACATTTTCTCCGTAAAATATGTGTGCGCGCGCGTTTGTATGTACGTATATACAATACTATTAGATAAGAACTTTACTACAATAACATACAATACGTAGATCTGCTCTTTATCTCCACTTCTCTGCAAAAGACAGCTTTACTGAAGATCGTTTTTCCCTTCATCTTCCCTTCTCTTCTTTCTTTTGTTAATGTACAGTATGTATCAGAGAGAAAGAGAGGAGTGCTATCTATAAGAAGGAGACTTAAAGAAATAGATATAAAGAGACAGAGAGGAATGACAGAATTGTGAAAAGAAAAGAAACAGACAAGCAGCTATTCGTAAGCCTTGAACTTTGAGATGTAAATTCAGTAACAACGTACTCCTTATGCTTTATTTATTCAGCACAACAAGCCATCATCTTCACACCAACTTCTGTCTTCAAAGCTGCCATATATATATATATATATATATATCACAAATCGCACTAGTGGAACAACATCTTAAATGTCTGAGGCGTCAATATTATTTTTTGTTAAATCACCTTGTATGAGCAGTATTTTTCCTCTTAAATGTCGGCAAGCAAATCAATGTCGATAGTAAAATCAAGTCGTTTTCATTAAGTCTAAATGTTATATTTTAACAATAAAATGAATAATCTTTGTACAAATCGTAGTTAAATATGTTCAAATATAATAGAAAATAAATTGAATTTAAAAAATTTCTGTTAATTAAACCTCCACTAATTGTTTGATTTCTCTTTGTATTATATGATTCTGTAATAATAATAATAGAATAGGAATATCAGATAACTTCATACTTAAATTAATATCATAGTTTTTTCGACATTATTTTGATTATTTCAAATGATTTATGTAATTATTAAATTTTATGTATTATATATTATAAATAACAATGAAAATAATATATTATTTCATATTTATATTTAGATAAAATAATACATTATTTGATATTTGAAAGGAAATGATAGAACGATTAAAATTAAATATATGACAATTTTTTTACGCAGATTTTCGACTGCGTTTGCGATTTTGTAAATAAATTATAATTTATAAGAAATATATAATAAAATAATATGTAACTTATTCGTGATATAACTGTCATTTCGTACATAAAGAGATCTGCTTATATCTTGAAACTAGAACATAAATCCAAAGTTTTCATATCAAAAGATCGACACGACATCAACTAAACCAACTTTTCCTCTTTCTATATTCCAAAATACTTCAGATTTGACTTAAATGCCTAAAATTATAATAATAAAATGATCAAAAATTTTTGAAAATTTTATTGTTCAATACTAATTGTGATATTGAGAAATCGAACTTAAGAACACTAAAAGATAAATTAAATTATTTATTTATTGACATTTTAAGAAATAATTTTTATGATATTTTGTAAGATCCAAACTATGAAAGCATATATATAACACATAATATAATAATTATAAAATAATAAAAGAAATTAAACACGGTTAAAGTGAACATAATGAAACTTAACAACTGTGTGTCTCTGTGCATTTAAAATCATAAAAATTTATTACTTATATTTATTATAAACAATTTTTTATAATTTACATATTACTTTTATATTTATATTTAAAACCATTTATCCATTAAATAATTGTATTTTTCATTAATAAATTATGTAGTAGAATGAATAATTGCACAATGCCATATAAATATTATACCATTTTTTATAAGCATTTTTTATTTATTCTGTAACAGAAATATGGTATTTTCGAGAGTTTCGCGTTAATAATAATGATTACATACAAGAAAAATAATAATAATAATCGTTGAATAGATTTTTCAAGCGCAAACACTATCATGGTTTTATTTTAAAGTATTTTTAACATTCACAAATATTCCCAATACCTGATAAAATATCAACAATATAAAGTAGTAAAAAGAAACTACACAAAACAATGAAATAGTAGTAGCTGAAATATCCTTTATTATAACGCTGACTCTCTCTCTCTCCCCCACACACACGCACACACACGCAGAGAGAGAGTCATTCGGCCGCTTTCCATTTTATTAATTCATTTGAAAAATTAATTGAATAATAATTTACTGTTTTACTCATAAATTTAACCAATCACGTTTGTAAATCTTGCTTTTGTTCATGCATTTTTTTATTCGAATGGTTATTATATCATAATTACGAAGGCGGGAATCAGCGCTAATACTTCATTATTAATTAATTTTATTTATTAATTCATTTTTATTCGATTTCGTGTGAAATTTCTGACATCTTGAAATATAAATTTATTTCACTTTCAGATCCTACATAATCGCAATGGTGACAATTGGAACACTAGAAGCCTTAAATCCCAATCTCTTTCCAAATCCATTTCCATCTACTTTACAAAAAATTGCTAAATCATTACGGAAAAAGTGAATAAAATGGATAAAATGCATTAAAAATTTTAGTCTATATTTGCATAACATAACTTGGAACTGTAAGAATATTTATTTTTGTTTTTATAATACGATTGTTAATGAGAGGCGTCTTTTTTATAAAGTTTTCCTCGCGTTTAAATGCCGACTCAATTAATATTATTTAGATCAAATTTTGAGTCCATCATCATTGAGCTGACTCGCGGTGATTTATATATCCATAACTATTCGAAAATTGACAAGTGTATTATGGGTATATTATTATGTGGATTGCGGTGATGTGATATTCAATGGGATTTTGTCGATCCATATATTTTTTTTCTAAATACGTGCAATTACATAAACTACTGTATTTAATTTGACCAACTTACCCCGAAGCTCAACTAATATTATTAATACATAATTCAACGAAGTTACCCCCGAAAATATTTTAAGGAATGTTGGATGGCAAAAATTTGTTTCCTAATTCCAACGTAACTTCTCGATTATGCAAAATTCTCTGTTATATATTACATTATATATGCAGTGTGATATTTACGATATAATTAAAAAGTGATAAAATTTACAACCCTGTTATGTAAGAAAATTAGTATCTGGTATATTTTCACTGTTAAATTTTATCGAAAACCTGCAGAATTTTTCTAAATAACAATATTTATGGAATATGTTGAAACTGGGGCTTAAAATAGAAAAAGAACTCAAAGTTTAATTCACTGTTTAGTCGATTGTTTTCCACGATATTCCATCGTGCTTCATTGCCAATTTAGTAATCATATCTACAAGTCACTTTCTTGCACTCATACTTATCATAATTGTAGCTTAATTATAACTATTTTCTCGGTCACGATTTGTTCATCCTGGAGTATATTTTAAATTGCACATGAAGCTTTTAACAGTTTCTATATTTTATTGAGCGCGACTACATCTTCTGTATTTATCGATTTTTCCAATCTCATTTAAAGTTCTTTGAAGAATAAATTATCATAATTAGCAATCGTTTCGTTGTACTTATTTTTTTGTAATTAAGGATTTTATCGGACGATTTATCGAATGAACTACTATTAGTATCATTTCTTGCATTTACAAATTGCAATACCAAATCTCAATTTCTAAAGATAAAATTACAATACGGTACTTTTTTCATTAATGAAGCGCTCTTTGTAGGAGTAGTAATTTCAATGAAATATAACACATGAATTGAATGGCTCTGTATCTCTTTTAATCATAATCATCTATTTTACGATTCTTTGGTATTTAAATATTATATACTTTAGATTAGTTTTATAAATTTTACAATAATTCGAATTTTTAGCGAGAGTTTATGTATGTTTTTTCCTACGTAATTTCAAATATATTTTATTATTCAATTATTATAATTATTTTATCAATTAACAATATGCCTCACTTGTTTTAATGTATTTATCATAAGAATTATCAATATTTATTTTTATAATTCAATTTAAATATAATTATGTGTATATAACTTCCAGATTGTTATTTTGAATTTATCTTTAAAAAATTTAAACTATCCTCCTAATACACATACTCAAAGTATATATATATATATATATATATATATTACTACTATTACATATATTAGTATAACTACTATTGAAAGTACATATATTATCAAAGAAAAAAAAAACTCTTAAGAAATTTGGTATTATAAATACATAGAGTGAAGGTCACGATCTTGTTTTACATTTTACATTCAAATTGAAAAGGCTTCGTTAAAATATTATATTTCCTGATTCACTTTGATCAGATATTTAAATTAAGATTATTTTATACTGACCCATAAGTGATAAAATTAAATACTATTAGCATTTAAAGCCCATATTAAGTGGGCATCTAATCCCCTCTTAAATTCAGCCCTATTTTATTAATTTATTCTAAATCTAATAAGCTTATCAAACGTTTATATTTTATTCATTGTACTATTCATAAGTCTGGCAATAATTTTCATTTCATCATTAATATTAAATAATTTAATAAACTCTGAGTAAATTATAAATGTCTTAAATTATTACTCAATTTAATAGTGGGAGCAATAATAACAATATCGCACTATGAAAAAAGAATAAAAATTTCAACATAAAGAAAGGCAGTTGTACTTGCCACAGACTCGGAACTAGAATCTTATATTCTGATTCTGTATACCCAGTCAATTAGTTTATACATATTTTTTTTTCTTTTCAAATAATTCACGTATCATAATCATAGCGTCCAATTAAACATCCGCAATACATTAAATTTATTGGAAAAATAAAAAAATCAAAATTTATATTTTCAATGTCAATATTTTTAATGACTTCGTTTAAATAAAATTATTCTATAAATATAAAAATTCAGTATGTAAACCAAAATCCAGAAACAAATTTAATGAAAAAGAAGAGTATAAATAAGAAATGTATGTATTTTCGTCGTTTTTTGAAAAAAAATCTTTGGTATAAGGCATTAAAAAATAGTGCAGCACTTAAGAAAACGTATAATTACTTCTTAACTCTCTTAATTTTGTCATAATTTTCATGTACTTAAAGAGAATAGTTTTCATGGTTTCGAGAAGCCGAAAATGCTTGCTTCTTAACAGTTCTTGATTTTTGAAGAGGCCGCGTTACGTAGAATAATATAATTAATAAGTTGAGAGCCAAATTTATAGTAGGATTTTTAAAATACACAATGAAAATTTTTTATCTTGAAACTTATCTTGGTACTAAATGAAGTCCCGATGTATTACGCGGTTAATAAATTATTTCGAATTGCCGTCGTCATTTGTCAGTTCGGTAGAAATCCCATTTATGATAAGTTTGCGTGAAAGTTGGTGGGAAAAGAAGCTTTCAAAGATCATAGAAATTAAAAACTGGAAAAGAAAAATGCCAGAAGGAAAGAATATGATAGAAAGAAAGTAAGAAAGAGAAGAAGCGAGATTTCTAGTCGTTCGGGAAAGGAATTAATTAAATAAGCGTTAATTTCAGTACAGTCAAACTTTGCCACTGCTAACAGTGGGCACACGGACGAGCAAACTTGAGAAAATCTTGAAAAGCCAAGAATTTGATTAAACTGTAAAGAAATAAAATCTTCGCCCTCTCTACAACTCTCGTTAATTACTCCTTGTGAAATTGTAAATCAAATATTTACGAACTATGAAGAGTTTGTTCCCGTTGTTTGATTATATAATCGAGATTCCATAAATCGTTTGAGCTAGAAAAGATATTATTATATTTATTAATATTTAATTTCGAAAATATTTTAATCAATTGTTTGTATATTAAATAGTATTCTGTTTTTATAGAATGGTAAATTTAATTATCACATCTTTAATATATTCAGTGTATGATAAACTTACAGTTCGTTATCTCAATTATAAATATGAAGAATATATTTATAGTTGATATAAAGTTTTATGGACATAAAAGATTATAAGATTTATAAGAACAGAGGAACATTAGATATTTAAAAATTTTTAAATATTATTATGTTACTATTGTTGCTGCACATATATTATTTCATTTATTAAACAATTACGAATAAATAATAAATAAATACGGATAATTAATAATAAATAATAAATTTAAAATAAAAACAATAATATAAGTAAATAGAATTTACATACTATCACAACATTCACAAATCATGTTATTCAATTAAACTATTCAATAATTTAATACACCTGATCGTTAAATCTAATTTCCTACATTATAATAAGTAAATTATTATACTTTCTAATGCAATATAAAATTGTTTATCTATTTCGATTAAACGAGAAGTATTGAGAAGATAGGTTAAACCCTAAACAATAAAATAAAAAAAAGATTATAGGTTAACATAGATTAAACTTGATCTATGTGGATAAAAAGCGAATGTGTGTCCAATTATACTATTACTGCATTTAAGCTTTTTTCCAAGTTTAATCTATCTAATCATCCAGTAAAGGTAATTAAGAAAACTGTCAATAAGAGGTAGCTTTTTATAATTTTACAAGCTTATAAACTTTTAATTTCATATTTTTCTAAGACAATTTTATAATTGATATATATATATAGATATACATAGATAGATAGATAGATATATATCTTTTATTAATGTATGAATGTATGATGTATGTACATGGTCAGAAGTAAGAAGCAAAGTTTCGAGTTTTATTTAATATTGAGTCATATTTTTATTTAACTTTAATTAAAAAAAAATATTCTTATAATTTTTTCCATTTTGTAAAGAATCATAAATATAATAAATATAACAATTATTATTAAATTATATAAAAAATTTACTTTATTTCATACTTTTCTTCCTTTCATACATATCCTTATATAACATTAGATATATATATATATATATTCTTATAAATTTATAAGCTAATAAGAAATGATTAACTTGTAAATAATTAAATTGTTTTAAAATTTCAAACTTTGGTAAAGCGACTTAAAATGAAGCTTTAATACATCATTGAGAAATTACTTATCCATAAACATATTGGAAGAATAGCGTATTTTCTGAAAATCAAAGAATTAACAATTATAAAAAGTTATGGCTTAGAACTTTCAAAATGAGCTTTTTAACAATTGCTCGCATGTAGCTTGGCATCCATTTTTCTTCCAAACGTGCAGCCACTACTTATAATATTCCTTCTTCAAGTTCCTTTCTAATTAGAAACCGGATACCGTTGCACTGTTAAAGAGAAATTAACGAAAGCGAAAATCGTCGAAGACAGCTCCGTGTGGGTGTATATGTACATTTGTAGTTATAAAAGTGCCTATGAATAGCTTGCGAAGTGAAATGTGGTGGAAATTCAAGAACATTATAGTACACGAATTTCCTTAATAGTAGCAATAAAGAAAAAATAAAAGGATGTGGTGAAAGATATAAAACTGGCATAAAAAAAACTAAAAGTACTCTTTAAAATCCAATAATACACAATTTATCGAACTCGTAGTTTTAATAAGAAAGTAAATAGGAATTATAGCAAATATAACTTTACTCAAGAATCAATTATAATAGTTTGCTTATTAATTTTACTAATTTGAGTTATATAATCCATTATATTATATACGTATCTTTTTATCATTTGAATTTTGTTTTATAATAATTTGTACATTGTAATTATTATTTAGATATAATTCATATTACATCACTATAATTAAATTAGTTAATATTGTTATTTTTTTTAGAAATCTATAAGTCTTCGACCTTTAAATGATTAAAATATTTACAGTGATAATGAAATAAAGAAATTAAAAAAATTACTATTTGTCGTAATCAGTATATTCCAAGTCCTTATTATTAACGTATTTATGTATGATATTTTAAAATTTATGCAAAATTTATTCTTAAATCTTTAGATGATAAATTTTTAGCTTTAATAATATTAAATTTTTGTAGAGAAAACTTTAGATTTTTTCATAAATAAAATGTAGATCCCGTATACACGTACATTTATGCTCGTATATACTTACACCAAATAATATAAATTTGGTAATAATAACAAATTTGGTAATAATAACAAATAACAAAATAACAAAAACAACAAAAAATAACAAAAAAACAGAAAAATCAGAGTTTAAATTTTCGTTCAACATTTTGTGTGTAAATCATTTGAAATTAGATTATTGCTATTATTTTTATCAAGATCTTTATGAAGACTATTTTTAAATAATTTTTAAATTAAAAATCGCAAAAAATTAATGTGAAGAATGTAATTTACATTAAGAAAATTAACTAGAACTAATAATTAATATTACAATAAAGTTCATCTACCCATTTAAGATATTGTGCTGCAATCAAACTTGAATAAATTTTTCACCTAATTTGATTTATTTACGGGCAGCGATAATTAAAGTAGCTAATTAATACAATTAACCATAAAATATATGAACTTTTCATTGTAAAAATTTTTATTAAATAGAAAACATACAAAGTGTAAATACAACACAGTAAATATAATAACATAAAATTGACTTATCAAACAGAATTTAAAAGATACAATATTATAATGTAGAAACAACATTATTTATCAAGTATAATGTACTTTTAAAAATTTTGGTTGTAATATTCACAAAATCATATATTCTATGATTAATAATATTTAATAAGAATGAGGATTCAATTAGAATAAAAATGATAACAGAAAGAGTACACAAATTTGGATAGTCTAAATCCACTGATACAAACTTACCTTAAAATAGTAAACAACCAATAAAAAAAAATTTTTTTTCTTTTTTTTTTTTTTCATAATTAAAGTTTCCTTAAAAATGAATAATATTATTAAATCATATACTAAAATAACAAAAATAAAAAATAGATCTATTATAATAGAAATATATTGATGTTTTTTTAATATTAAGTAAAAAATTAAAGTTATTAATATAATCAATTAAATTTAACATTATTAAATGCAAAAAATATATAGGATGGAACAAATTCCAAGAAAAATATGAAGAAATTGATGAACTTTTTAAATCATTAAGATTATGAGACATTTTTTTTGTAGAATATAACCGATGATGATAATTGAAAAATTAAAAAAATTTTACGAAAACACTATAAAGAATAAGTTTAAATTTTCTCTAATTAGCTAAAATATACTGTAAATATTATTTGATTATTATTTATTGTCATTGAATAGGAGAACGTCGACATTTACAGGATATCCACGATGTATGTAATGATAATATCAATGTAAATAAGGATTATACGATTCTGAGATCTATAATATTAATGAACAAATTGTCAAATTTACAAAATATACTGGACTAAATAATAGTCTTTCAAGAAGCAAAAGCTTCATTATTACTATTTATCACATAAAAATCTAAGATAGAGTACATAAGCAAATCTTACAAATATTAATATCCATTGAATGGATAAAAAAAATGTATTATGAAATTTTTGTCGAGTGAATGAAAATTTGAATAAATAGAAATTTTATTGAAATATGTATAATTTATAATATAACGCCTACATCACAATCGACAGTCTTTATAAATTGTTCAAAACTTTTCATTTAATTTTTTTGTTTTTCTAAGATTTTTCCTGCATTAAATTAATTTTAAATAAATTTACTATTATCAATTGCATCATTAATAATAAAATAATTGTAATTGTTGGTTGTCTATGACAATGTCATAGACAATGTCATAATAAGCCTACATATTAATTTTTTATTTTGCGATGAAAAATTTCCAAAACACAGAATATGTTCCTTGAAAAGTAACATTCGTAAATGAGAGATATGTCAATTTCGAATTTTTGTATATTTTTTAGAATTTACATATAGTTTTGACATATATGATGTTGGGACCATACAGTATACAATAAATACTGATATGTGTATAAATAAATAAATAATGAAAGATAATCAGTGGCTTGACATATATAAGTTAATGAGATGTAACAGATATTATATAATTTAAATTATAGAAAAATTAAATTATTTATTTATTCTACAATGTAATAATGAATATAATAAACTGGAATTGAATGAGACGTAAATATAGCTATATAAGATTACATTGAAGTATGGAAACGAATGAAACCAATGTTGTTTCATACATAATTCAGTTAAAATATGGCCAGGTGCTTTTGTATTATTAGATTGAATGTGGCGCTCGTAATTGTCAAGTCCATGAGACGAGCTCAAATATTTTGTTTTCGACACGCATTTCAAGAAATCAACGCCAGCTAAAAATTACAAGATACATAAGAGTTGAGGCTCGAGAATCGCACTGAGAAAGAACAACGAGCTTGCCGAGAATTAAAAGAGCGAGAGAGAGAGAGAGAGAGAGAGAGAGAGAGAAAGAGAGTGAGAGACCGGTATTAACTTTACCGAGAGTGTAAATAAGAAATAGAAAAGGCAGGAGTGAGAAGTTGTGTAAGAAAGGTAAAGGGATTGAAAAACTAGAATGAATGAGAGAAGAAAGAGGCGATCGTGATAAGAACTGTCAGTAAGACAATGAGAGGGCGAGAAAGAGGAAAGGGCAAAGGAGTGAATTAGAGAAAGGAGCGTGTGGAGACTGGGGGGGGGGGGGGGGGGGGGGGGGGGGGGAGACCGACTTTACGTTTGCCGTACATGTGAGGGTGCGAGGCTATTGTAGCATCCCGGGTCTGCACTTGTTTCGCACGAAACAAACTTAAACTCACTCAAAGAAGCGTTGCGTCGCTATTGTAAGCAACCCCTATTCTTGGTCTACCCACCCTAAGTCACCCTAATCAGCTGCCGAGGCAACGAGGAAATGGAGAAATAACGGGCAGCACGCAATTGCATCTGGCATTTATAGCGGCGCTTTGTAAGGTCGATTACAATATATTAGATATTTAATACGAGTCCAGACTTTATATATTCAAAGAGGTTTCATTCGATTTTTAAGGTACTAATATAATTGGCATATACAAATTAAATTTAAAGCTATTGCGTTGCGGTTATCGTAATTTCTAGCTGGAATTATAATGTACTTGAAACGTTGAATATATAAAAACATCTTTGAAATTATTATACAAAATAAGGTAGCGAAAGGAATATCTTTATAATAATAATAATAAGAAGAAGAATAGAAAGAAATTACAATAACATAATAATAATTCCAATTCCAGCAATTAAAAGGAATAATTTTATAATAGCTATATTGTTAGCTCAATTTCTTTTTATTTTATAAAGTACATATTAGCTTTATACAGTATTACGCGTTATAAACATTATAATTCTAATTTACAATATATATTTACGTGCTATGCTCGTATTTTATAAACATGCAAATTAATTTTGTGAGTGTAGCGCGCGAAATATTTCATACCCTACATTGATAATTCTAAATTAATATGTCTTATTTATTGCATAATATTATACAATAAATCAATACGATATAATTTTACGATCAATTTTTGTAATTCTTTCACAAATGTTTCTGTTAAAGAATAAAACTTTTATTTTCAGCTTAACGAAAAATATACTCTAATTTATATTCTTGATGAGATGCAAGGATTCTTGTTTTATTATCAAAATTAAATCTATTTACCTTAATGTTTGATGAAAAAAAATATTTTGAAAATATCATTTTAAAATAATGTCTCTGCTATGTCAAATTTTACCGCAGTTTCACTATTTTCCATCTAATTATCAATTAATTACAAAACTTTAATAGAAAATATTATCGTATCCATTATTATAATTAATGTAATTGTTAATGATGAGTAATGGCTATAAACCACTATTTCTTTATGACTAAAATCTGTCTTTAATTATATACGCACGTACGGTGACACGCCCGCGAGTACGGATTATATTATAATATAATTATAAGAATAATTATTTTAATTGTGCCAAAAGCGCATATGTAAAAAAGCGGCGACCTTTTTTTATTCAAAAAGAAAAAAGAAAAGAAAAAGCAGTTTAGTTTCATAATTTCTCTTTTCAGCACGACACTTTGCGCAAACTTAGTCATGGGAAGAAAAAAAAAATTTAAAGCCTTGTCGGTCAAGAGCCTACGTAAGAGCCATAATCTTACTCAAAATTCACCAACGTCGACAGCCATTAAGCGCATTAACTCCCCTGCACTTGCGTTCCTTCAGATATCGGAGACAAAGGCACGTTCATTCTTTATCTCCTCTGAATTTTTCACGCTCTTTACACTAATTCTTCTTCTATTATCCATTTTTAAAAGATTTTTCTCATCGTACCTATAATATTCACTATTTTTCGCGCCCAATGGATATGCAAATGGATTAACGTAACAAAACAGTACAGAAAAACGGAGATGATAAAATAGTATTTTATTAAGTTATTGATTACTGCGTAAATTTTAACGGACTATAATCCCAATTTAGCGATTGTAATTAACGAATGGCAATACCGTGTAATTTGAATTGCAGAATTTATTTTGGAAATTATTTATCGTCCACTTTTTAGCTTAAAGCTATTTAAATAAAAAAAAATTGAAGCCCCCTTTATTATAAATCCAACTTTTACAAAAAAATTTTAAATTTTTCAAACTCTTCTTCGGTCCTTCCAGTTTTCCTCCTATTCCTTCTCACTTTCTTACCACTTTCTCTTTTCATTTTCCAATTTTAATAGTTTTATATTCTTCCTATGGCTGTGTGCCAAGCAAGTTTTTATCGAAATAATTGAACGAATGAGCGAACAGTCGAACGCACTAATGTGAAATGGTTAGTTGCTCGATGATACTCGTTCAAGGTGCATTGCTCGTCCAGAAAACACTCGAATGATCTTAAATCTCAAGGGTATCGTTTATCTGCATGAACAATAGTCCAATAAAAATCAAACAAGGTGTCATGCATATCGTACTTATTGTTCAAACGATTACATCCCATTCGTGCGAGGTCAAGTCACACGGACACAATAGATCCTGCATTGATACTACAAAATGGATATTCGATGCACGTATGAGGACTATTGGTTTACAACTCTCATTTTGCCCGATTCCAATTACAGCCCGCCGCGACAGTCGATTAGCTCTACTCGACATATATATATATATATATATATATATATATATTTATTTATAAATATATGTGTATATATTACGTTTTGTCATAACATTGATTATCAGAAAATCGGAAAAAATATAAAGCAACCTTTTTAAATTGTAAAAATATTTTCGAATTAAACTGTTAGCAAACTGTCGAGCACTTAATTAAAATTTGTATATATAAATGATGCAAGGGATGGTACTGATCATTTAATAAACGCAGCATTCTTGCATGTAAAATTCTCAGAATGTAACAAGATATTTTAACGATGAAAATAAAAATAGTAATTTAAATATATAGAATTCTTAATTATTTTTAAGCTATTTTAATCATTTCTTATGTACAATGATAAAGGAATTTCTCGAAATGCTACGTAAATATTAAAAATATTTAAAACCTGTACAGTAAATGAAATACAAATTTTTAATTTTCACAAGGTATTAATAATTGTAAGAACTTAGTTCAATCAAGATTATAATTCTTTTTTTTTTTTTTTTGCTTTCGGAATGTCTTCCTCCAGATCTATACTAATACTATCAAAGAGTATCATCTATAATGGCTATCATTTTAGACATATCTGGTCCATCGGTTACTCATAAACTGTACGAGACTTGAGTTTTAAGTATAACTCTTTGTGTAAAAATTGGAAACGATATATCAAAGTTAAATAAATATAAAAAGCATGAATGTTTGATTAATGCCTGTCAGCCATTAAAATTAACAATTCATAACAGTATAGAATATCCATTAGTAATAAGAATATTTTGCGTGGTTGTAATAAAAATTTTAATATACTTTTTTATTTAAAAGAAATTAATGCCTTATCAATATAATATATTTTAATCTTGTACATTAAAGTTTAAAAGCATTAATCCACAATTTAATCATATCTTTTTGTTTAATATTTGTTTTTTTAATACGATTCCGCTTATTTTAATTAAGTTATAATATAGCGATTTATAATTATAAATGCATTATTAATATCCAATTATCAAGGCTAAGCTTATTTAAAGTTTCCAATTGAAATAGCAACAATACAAATAGAAAACTCCATAAGAAAAATGTAAGAAAGAGATTATTTTACAATGAAAATTTAAACAATTTTTTTTCAGTATACATGCAAAACATTTACGCTCTCATCGATAAACGTAGCATTGTATCATCCCCTCTTTACTCCCTGCCCCCATTCATTATCGTTCTCTCTTTGTCTCTCTGTCGCTCTTGTACTTTCCCTTTTTATCTACAGTTTTTTTTACTTCTTCCTTTTTTTTTTTTACCTTTTTCCTTATCATAGTTACTTTAGTTTATAAAGATGATAAAATTTCATAAGAGGTTAAATGATTAATTACGAGATCCTATTTATTTATTTTTTTTTATAATATGCATAGATCATAATTTATATCTTTTATTTTCCTCTTTACATCATTTTAATATATTTTGTCTCACGTTTTAATTTCTAAATTTTCTTTTCTCTTGTTAATTTTCCACTCCTATCATTGTTTCTTTGGAATTCTATTTCTATATTTCTACTTTCTATAATTCAATTTAATATTCGCTCTTCTTCTCTATCTTCTTTGCTCTCAAATCTGTTCTTGTTTTTGGTGCATTATCTCCCTCTTTCTTTTTCTGCATTTCTCTCTTTTGGCTGACTGAAAGCGTTCATTTTCTGGAATCTAGGCACGCAAAGTTGAACTAGGTTGAGCTACTCACTCAAGAGTTTTCATTTATATAAATTTACTATAGCTAAGGTAAAGAGAATGTAGATGTTATGAGGCGTGAGTGAGTGGTGTTAAACAAAGAAGCTAACGAAAATGAATGAAATTTTTGGTTTAATATTATCATATCTTCCGATATAATTCGAAAAATAATTGCTTAGAGAACAAATACTGATAATATATAATATAATGTAGCTAAACACTACTAAGAAAATATGTACTTTAGTACTATCTATATACATCTATCACGTGAAGAATAATTTTTAAGAAAAAAATATAAATTACGTTTATTACAACATGTTAAATTACTTTTATTGCGTTTATACGGGTCGAAGAGAATGTATAAAAACTTGATGATTGATTGATTTACGTATTAATTAATATTTCACATAAATAAAATGAATAATTTAAATTATTCGATGTAAATTGGAAAAGAACTTCATTTGTCTAATATATTTTAATATTATCAATATGTCGAGTTGCGCCACTTGCATTCGTTTCGATCAAAAAATGATTTCCATTATAATTTCGAAAAATAGCTTACACATATATGAGTTCAATATATATTACAAGGGAAAATATTATTCATTTTACAGATTTCATTGATTAATTATCGATTCTGATATCACCATAATCCAATGAAATCGTATTAATAAACATTTTCTAAATAAATTTTTCTAAATGCAACTTAATAATACATTTGTTTTACGAATAACAATTATCAATTATCTTTACGATTTATGTTTCAAAGTTCTATTTCGCTACCGATGATTACTTAAGAACTGCCAATGATGCCTCAGCTAAATACCATAATATTGCTCGGTACTAATCATCTCACGCTACGGCTCAAAGAAATTTGAACGTCCAATTAGTAAATTACCTTGGCAGAGAGTAGAAGTAGTCCCGATGGTGCCAGACCATTAATGATGATAATAACCCGAATACGTCGGGCTACGAAATTAAACGACCCTGGTAACGTCTCAACGCACCGAAATAAAAGAAGCGTTCAGCTGATACAGAAATGTAAAGGGTACCTTGGCACGTTAGAAAAGGTTGCAAGAAAACTTATACAAGCCAACGCTCCTTTCTTTCCAACTGCAGTTTTGTCGAAATACGCTTGCTAACGTACGATTGGTGTGACGAGACGCTTTTGCTCAAGACGAACCAGTGCCAAAGTTGGTATGTCTAACGATGCCGCCACTTTATATAAGCACTTCAGTGGACGAACTTCCCTTTACAAACTTTAATTTCACACTTGATTTTCACGTGGTACCGTAACGAATAAGTAGGCCGTTGAATATAATAGTCAGCACCATATTGCGCCGTAAAGCGGTGCTCCACTACTACCAGCTTTTTCAAGCGCACACACAGCTCAGATATCAACATAGATGTGAGCATGTTACCATGGTATGGCGTATTTATGTTTACTTGCCAAACATCAATCTGCTTGCACGTATATTTTTTCGTAACGGAAGAAATTTGCAAATATTCTTGTTATTTTGTAGTAGAGTTTTAACAAATCAAGTTAAATATCCGAATGTTATTTAGAAAAACAAACAAACAAATTATTTATAAAAAATTTATATAAAAGTATTTTATATTATATAAAGGTCGTTTCATTTGATAATTAATTATTGGATAGCAGTGATTAAACGATTGTTATATTTTTAAATCATAAATATATAGATTCGAGAAAGTATTTATAAACTTCTTTATACGTCTCTGTAAATTCTGACGGATACTAAAATTTTTTAACTTAATCTTTCAACATAAAATTACGGTTTAAACGGTAAAATTGACAATAACTGTTCATTACGAAAATTTACCATTTACTGAAAATATGCATGTGTCTTTTCGTCAGTTTCGTCGTCTATTTATCATTAGTTCAGAAATTTTGTTTACGTAATATTCATTAACCAATGAAAATCTTATATTTGTAAACGGACATACTCTCTATGTAATGAACTGTATTATCTAAAATCAAAAAAAATTTTCATCGAAATATTCTGATAAGAAAGATAGCTGATAAGAAATCTAACTTTTAAAAAGAAAATTATTTTTACAATGTCAAAGAGAATCACTTTTTAGAAATTTTTCTGTACATATTATTTTTTCATTGGGCACATGGCGTTAGACTCATAAAACTCACATACGCTAAAAGAACGTCTTCCTAGCCCAGTGTGAAAGAAATTTTTCTGTCTTCTACCTTGTATCTCTCTCTTTCTCTCTCCCCCTCTCTCTCTCTCTCTCTCTCTCTCTCTCTCTCTATTTTGTTATTTTCTCTATATCTTACTCCCAGTCTCTTGAAGGTAAGAAACACGGTATTGCCTTGAGGCCTTTGACGAGTCAGTTGACTCTACGCGCGCGCTCTTGGATCTTATCACACTGGTAAACGAAGAGAGGAGCCCTAAGTACATATGCTTGAATCGAACTTAATACGAGCGATAGTATCTTAATGGAGCGACGGGCTTACCTCTGGGCTTTTCAACTTGCGCTGTAAAAAGCTTCGCACAGTCAAGACCTGTCAATGGCCGACTAAAGCGTGATATTTTCACTTGGATCAAGTAGGAAAGCTCGTATGTTTTAAGGGATCCGGGTGTTTTATTCTCATCTTAAATTATTGAATGAGCATTTTAAATATATAAGTTTTTAATATCAAGTAATTTCAATATTGTATTGTTAATTAAATAAATATTGAATTCAAGAAAAACTGACAAATGCTTAAGTAATTTAGGAAATATTTCTATAAGAAAAAAAACACCGACTAAATATTTTCCCAATGTTAATATATCTACTTTTAAGTACGACACGTATTAAAATATTAATAAATAGGCAATTAAATAAGCGGTTCATCGATTGCCAAAAAGCCAATAATCCCAGGGAAACTATTTCTTGCGTGACTAGCCACGGAAACACCAGGGACGCGACTCCAATTACATTATGGAATGAGTTCCTTCACGCGTATGTAGATGTGCCGTTAAAACACGCATAAGGCTGGGATTACTCAAGTGTTGAGTGTTCTAGTATTCGTGCTAGCTCAGCTTCGAGCTGCAGTTCTTAGCTAGTGAAAATTATTTTTGCCCCGAGTGCGTTCTTTCTTCTGGCTCAGCGGATACTCTCGACTTCGCGGCTGTTGCTTTAACAGAACAATTGAATAGCGAACTTTCACTTAGCTCGTAAAGGTTGACGGAAAAAGGCTGGCAAGCGTCTAAGAATTTATTAAGAAAACAGATGGAAATTCATGTTATGATATTAAAAGTAATGTCGATGCAAATTTACAATTCTTCTTTAAAATAGAGTTTATTTAATAAATTTAGAAAACATCTACCGTCGGTTTAGATAAGCAAAACATATCATAAACATGCAACATCCCGTAAAATTTTTAAGTAATCTCACAGATCATAATATTAGAAAGAGTAAAATTGAAAACATTATCTCAAATTACAATACAATTGTTAATAAAGTCATATACGTGTAAGAAATTTATGGGTTTTTTTAAATTTATTAAGTGGCAAAGCACTTTTAAGTTACTCAATTAATGAATCTTTTATCCATCCTAAATAGTACTTTGGAAAATCCTACAAGAAGAAAGCTCTAATTTATAGATTTTTAATTGAATCGTCACGCATGAATTTTTATAAATATATTTAATATTCTAATCAAAATTTAATTCCAATAATAATCAGTCTTTTATGATTGTGAAATAATTTTGTTACAAAAGCTTTATGCTTCGTTAAATTAATTTAATTTCATCAAAAATCGTTTTCTTTTTCACTTGAAATGTATAAAAATTTATTTATTTACATAATTTTTACAAATAAAGCATAAAAAATTTCATATTTTAATTGAATTATAACTCTAAGAAATTTTCTATACTTACGATCGATTGAAATTATTACATTATAATAAGGAAAATATATTATAGGGAAATTATCCTTTGCATAATCTTCATGCAATTTGAACAATTATTTATGCTCAAAATTAGATATAAATTTAGTAATATGTATCACTCTATTATATTAATTATCGTATTATATCGATATCAAGATTTCAAAAAATAAATAAAACTTTCCTTATTTATTATTCAGAAAATTTAAGAAACATAATTTTTACTAAATATTGAATAAAGTTCTTATATTTTCAATTATATATTTATAATAAATTCAATATTTACCGAATAAAATAGATTCATTACCAAAAATTTACAATATTTAATATCAATATAATATATAATATATAATTTATGTAATGTCAATCTAATAATATCTACATTTTAATAAATCATTCATTTGGCAAAAATTCCATACATACTAATTAGTCTGATTTATACACTTTTATAAATCTTAAATATTGTATAAATAAGTATGAATAAATCATTAAAAAATTTCGTCGCGTTTCTCTTTCTTAGTCTTTTATCTTGCAGATAGAGTAAATTATATTTCAGTATAAATTCGAAAGTTAGTTAAAAAAGTGTAAATGTTCTTTTTCTATAAAAAGAAAATTATGCGTACAATTATTACAACTTATTAAACTTATTATATTATATAAACTTATTATAATTACAACTTATTAAATACGAAAAATTCGAATAAAATCTAAATAGATTAAAATGAAAGAAATTAAGTATGTATGTATATATATATATATATATATATATATATATATATATATATATATGTTATGCTGTGATGTTTTTTGTTTTTGTACACATATTGTTACCTGGAAAATCATGAAAAAATAATATAATATATCTACGAAAAAGAATAAAAATTAAAATAAGATAATTTTACATAATTACTTATCTTAATTTTAATATAGCCATCGATAAAAATGGATCTAATTAGTTTCATAGAATAATGAAATACGAGAACATTAACAAATATTAATACATTAATACATTAATGTAAGTACTACTTCTAAATCAATGTAGAACACTAACATATAAAACAAAACATATAAAAAGTTTATTTAAACATTAAATCGCGTCTAATAATTTGTAAAAAAAAACTTAATTATCAAAATGTGCAGATATTTAAAACCATCCAAAAGTATACGCTATTGTTTAACTATCTTCACTATTATTTATAAGCTGACGATATACTCAAATCAAATAAGATTTTACCCCTTCTATAAATATTTAATTCGAAAAAATAAATAGATTGATAAGTAAACAAGAACTGATTCCAATTAAAGGATAACATACATTTTTTCCGTTATCTGTAGTTATAGAAAAGCAGATAAAGCCGAATAGCTATTGATCAGAGTAAATAAGAACGCCTGTACTATTTACTTTTAAGTATTTACTCTTTTACTTTCTCCACCATCCAATAAAATCGCTATCTCCTTTACGAATACAGGATATTTTAAATGTTTAAGTTTGGCGTTACTAAGACTATATTGCATGGGAGTTATTAAAAATTAACAGCAGTGCAAAGAAAATTTAAAAAATTAAAAAAAGTCTCATGTTACCGGAACAAAGATTATATTATATATTGTAAGTAGTAAGTAGGAGTAACCTTATATATTTAATAAAAATCAATATATATAATCTTCACCTCTGAAAATAATATCGAATTTCTAACAAACAATTTTCACCGAATAGACAATCAATTTTTGTAATAATCATATTCACCCTCAAATAAATTTCAACGATTTTGATTACAAAAATTAGAAATATACTTATTTAGCCATCCAACTATGATGTTTACCTAAGAACTTTTCGATTCATAAACAATTAAAGGTGATGCATAAAAATCCAATTAGAATGAAAGATAACAAGCCTAAAAATTATAAACGAATATTTATTTTACTTAATTGCTTTAACACGTTAATTTAAAGTTGTTCAATTATTTATACTCACTCTTTCTGGCATTAAATATTCTATAATGTGAAAAAATGCAGTAACTAAATTTATGTAAATGTATTATGTATTTTATAATAAAACTTTATTATATTAAGCATATTTGTGATAACTATTATTACAAACGAAAGTATATTACATTAGAAAAATTATTAACATATTATTCTTAACTCTTAATGATTTATATTATTAAAGGCAGTTTTATTGCCATAAAAATATTAAATCAATTATGTTTAAAAAAAAATTAAAAATGCAAATTATTGTATTTTATAGAAAACATAATTACACTCGATTCTCGTCGAGCACGTTTGTGGATTTGCATCATATTACCAGCTCAAAGTTGTCGCCAAATTGTAATTTCTGCAAATTATTTTAATTCTAAAATGTTGTGCAAAGTGAAATTAATCCAAAGATAATGATTAAAATAATGGAATTAAATTAGTTTACTCTAAATTTTTACTGTAAAAAATTACAATAACACTCGCAATATTAATTCTAATAAGAGTATATAACTTCAATAAATAACTATGTACATGAACACTCTGTACTTGATAAAAAATTTACATAGTAATCTAGCTTGACCCAAAATTCAACATTTCCACTTTAGAAATGGAACCGCATGAATTATCCAAATCGCCGGATACTTTGACTTACTAAAATCGTTATGAATCAGCGCGGTTAGGCATAACCCAGCCACACTAACACATTTGTCAGGATGTCTTCTTTATTCGATGCACATCATTTGAACTTCTTCAAAGACAAAAAATTGATAATAAATTTATATTAAAAAGATGTAGGCGCATAGTAATTTAAGAGTAAAAATAGTCCAAGAGATTTGAAAGTAAAATTTATTCAGATGATTTTAAAAAGTTCTTAAAAGAATTTCTTTTCATAGAATATCATAGAATTTATTAATAAAAGAAGAAAATTTTAAATAAATTTTAAACCTCTAATTATGGTGCTATCAATAAATTTTTTTAACGTGTTATCATTGAACTAAATATCTTTGTAAAGAACAAAGCCTAACAAGATTGTATATTATCTTTTTAAAAGCAATTCTTTGTCTCCTTTACTCATTATCTACCTATGTTTCTTCTTGCAGATATTAATAATTATTAAAGTAAGCCATTTATATATTAAGCAATTGTAATATTTAGGGAATGGGCTTGCAATTAAATAAAAATTTCCGATATTTTAGCGTAAATCATCATAACTAAAAAAATAACTTCTGTTTCGTGTGTGCGTAAATTACTTTTGATAATATTTATTAATGAAGAAATACATTTGATTTCCGATACATCATATATACATTTATTATATTTCTCAAATCACGTATTAATTAATCATCGATTAATAATAAAGACATAATCTTTGTTTATTAAATTATTTAATATTTCATATTTAATATTTTATCAGCAATATATCAAACATACTTGAAATACAATAAATAAATATTCATTAAAACTAATTGAATTAATTTGAAAAATAGTTTTTCTCTTTTGAATCAATAAAGCTATAACGATATAGGGTGGTTATGCTTTGTTCTCTCAACATATACAAATTCTCCTCTTACATGGTTCACAGATTACCAATACAAAGAAAAATTATTTGTTAATTAAATTGAAAATGTTTGCAAAATTCTTCTTATATTTATATAAAGTTTTAACGTCTGCACGAGTTTCTAGTATAAAGTTTATAGTATAAATTTTTTATACACGATTCAAGTGACTATCATTTGTCAATTTTATCAAATTTTAAATAAAGAAACGTTGCTTGTTAAAATCTAAAAATTAAAATAAATATTTATAACTTAATTGTTGAGAAAATGTTTAAATTAAAAAATCTAAACTACTTGAAAAATTAAATTATTATTTCTTTTTGCATTTAGATAAATATTTTTAAAAACTTAATTAAAAATTAATTTATTTTTATGCTTATTTTATTTTATACCCCTAGCAATAAAATTCGATAATTTAATTAAATTTACACTTGAATCAGGATATACTTACAATTACAAGAATTACAAAATGTTTGTTAAAGAATAAATTTATGCTAAAAATGCCTGCCAATAAAAAATATTTTTAGTATTTAATTTCTATTTCTTAATATACATAAAATATAACTAATTATGTTTCATTTATAATTAATTTTCAATTGTTAAATTTTATTCTAAAATTCTTTATTCTATTCTATAATTGAAGTTATATGCGAAATTCTAAATAGAAGGATGTACTAATTCTTCATACTATGATGAATTTCAAAATATATGTCAAAAATAATATTTTAAGAGCCTAATATTATTTGTGATATTGCAAATAAAAAAAAATTAAATATTTAAAAATTTATTTTTATTACAACTATACAACTATTGTATAGTAGATTACGAAAAACTTATCGCAATCTAAAATTTTCTCTTGTTTCAATTGTCATACTTTTTAGGAATCATAGCTGAAATAAAACACAAAGAGAGTGAGAAAGTGTAAGATTTAAATGTAGTTGAATAAATATATGAGAAATTAAAACCTCGATGGATTATGCGTTAAAACTCTTTATGAAATCACCGGAGCACGAGACAACTCTATGCTTATAGCGTGTGTGAATGTGTGTCTCTGCATTTGTGTTCTTGCATTTTTGCTCAAATAAAGAAAAATGATGAATTTATATAGCTATTTTTAACAGACGCGTCTTAGATTAAAAGGATTCTTTCCATTTTAAAAATTGTAATTAAAAATGAGTATTTAAAAGCAATCTTTGTATCAGAATATTTTTCTCTTTTATATGAAAATTGACAAATAAGGTATTGTACTATTATTAAAAAAATCGTTAAATATCATCGGCTATATAAAAAAAAAATATTTTTTAATATAAAAAAAAGTACTATACGGTATGGATGAAAAGTGATTTAAGTTACGAAATCATATAGAATTTTAAATGTACTTTATAGAATATTAGAACACATTTTAAAATGTCATAAAACATTTTTAAAAAATTAATAAAACATAAAATTATACTATTTTTTCATTCTCTATGTAACTAATGATGTACATTATAAAAAGTATGAAAAATATAATTGTACATCTGTTAATTATACAAATATTAAACTGTATTATACATAAAAATTATGTAACACGTTGAATTAAAAGAAAAATATTATAATAACAAAAAGAAAACTACTTTTGTAATATTTAATTTAGGGTAATATGTCGCTCACTTCGCTATCATTAAAATTGAAATATTAATTAATACAGAAAATTTGTATGCGAAATCTGATTATAAATTGATGATTTTTATTATTTGAAACGTAATTCCTCTTTCATGATAATTTCTTTCTCAACATCTAATATTTAATTCAATCTAAATTTCTCAAAGCTTAATTGAAACATTATGAAAATGTAATACACATATTATAATATAAATAAATTAACATAGCATTTATTCAAATAATTGGCTTTATTTTGTTTTCAAATTTATTGATATGCAGTTGCATTAAATCAGCATCATTTACGTCATCGTAACTGTCAAAATTTCTCATGGAATTTAATTTTCAAAATCATTGTCGTTGAGGATAGGATCAACAAAGGCTCACTTTACTTCGTTGCAAGCCAGATGTCCTAAGATCTTTCTCTATTTCAGCGACAGAGCAGATGAATAATTCAGACACAGCTGTAAAATCCCTCGTTCAGCCGTAAAATTCGAATTTACGCCTTCCAGCGAATATTATATTTCTTTGAATATCTGCATCAATTTATATTTTTGCATCCATAAGGACTTCTACTATTATATTCGATTTTTGCATACATTAATTAATTTAGAACTAAGGCTATTTTAATGACAATTCATATTATTTATATTGATTATCAGTTTCAAAAAGTTATTTAAATATTTTAATTTGTAATTTTCAAGAATTTATATCATCAATTTCTACTATTAGTTATAATAAATAATACAATTTAGTTATAATATGCAATGCATACATAATATCAGAATGTAAATATATTGATTTGAACATCAAAAATAAATCATATTTCCCATATTAAAATACATTGTGTCATTTATTAATATTCGTGTTTTATTAATGAAATCCAATAAAAAAAAAAAAAAAAAAAAAAAAAAAAAAAAATTGAGGTAAGTGAACCCAACCATACGATATCATCGACTAAAGTATTGAGAATTAAACGTACCATCTTCGGTGAATATTAACGAGTCTCAACACATATTATCTCTATTATTACACTATATTCGACCTTAAAGGCCAATTTTTATACTTTCAGTTACCCCAGTCACCGGTGTTATCGAATTTCTATCTTTACATCTGAAACAAAAAATCCTTTAAATAATGTCACTCTCGATGAAAAAGTACAAATGTACGAAGTGAAGGGTATTACCCTCACATTGAGAAGAAATATTCTCAACCGTAATTTAAATTTTTATTTTAATCGGCTATATATTTTAGATAGTTTTACTCATATTTAATGAGTTAAAAGCAAACGATATAAAAAATAAATATTACATACTACTGTAATATACTAATTTACTAACGTACCATAATTAATTGATTCGCATATTTATATAAACAGTACTTATATATGTGTTTGCATTTATATATTCCATTTTCGTTTCAAGTATAAAAGTTATCCGATTTATTATGATATTTGAATTTCTTGTTTAACATTTAGATTACAGTAGCTATTGTTAATTAGACGTTCTGTACACACTCAACAGCATAATATTATAGCATTGAAATAAAAATGAAATCAAACACGCTCGAATATATTTCGTACGAACCGCCCACTTTTTTACATTTTTCACATAAAGCAACGTAAAAGAGGCAGCTGTACTTTTACATATATACATTATGTAATACAAAAGAAATAAAAGAGAAATTTATTAGAAAAACTACACCGATACGAACACTAACTGCTCACCACTCAACAACAATGGCAAACGTCGGCGCCGCCGTCGCTCCTATTTTATCGACGTTGTTATTGCTCCTATGCCTTTTCTTTATAATACGAGATGGCTGCAACTCTTGTACAAATATAACTACATACTTCTTCACAAAGTAGCAAAGACTTTAACTGACGGATTTGGGAACAATTATTTCACAACGTCTAAACGTTCCTTTCATTATTTTATTGGTCTTACAAACTGGACGAGCAAAGGGCTAATATTATCAAACGAGTTTCAAATGTTTCTATCAAACGTAATTCTATTAAACAAAGCCATTTTTTGCATTTTTCTAACAATTACTTTTCAATATACATATTTAGCTTCGAAAAGAAAGTATTACTATTAATTTATTTAATACTTACAAAGCTATGGCTTTTTACAAAAGAAATTCTTTAAAATAACACTTACCTTTTAATTTAATAAATTAATTTATTTTAATAAAAAAAAATTAACGATTTTATAAAAGTAACTTTATATATATATATATATATATATATATATATATATATCAAATATGTTTTTGTACTTTGTAAAATAATTAATAATTACTTTTGTAATTCGTAAATTTGTCATTTTTAAGGCTAGAATCATTAGTATTGAAGATAAAAGAAATCGCATTATGATTATTAATGACAAATTTAAATTAAATAATGGAATATATTTCACTACAAATAAAATAAAAATATTAAATAAAAATCCTATGAAATTAAATTACATTAAATATTGTTGTTTGTTTTTATGATAATGACAGAAGAAATACTAATAAGAGGAATTTCAAATAAATATTAATATTGAATTCACTAGTTGCAATGCCAAACTGTATAATACTTGATAAGAAGATATGAAATTTTAATTCACATTATTAATCAAATATTGTAACAGAACTCCTGTAATGATGAATCTTTTTATTAAAATTACACGTATTGAAAAAAAAATTCCAATAAATATAAATATCTGTATAATAAATGGTTCAAATGTATCTAAAATCAATTAATATATCAATTACTGGTACAATCGCAAGAAATTTATAATAAAAATTTTAGGAATAAATGTAATATGATAAAATATTTATTAAAATTATGCCTTAACTTGATTGATATTCAGAGCCTATAATATTATTAAACATAATCGATTGAAATATTTTCCAATATAATTTACGATATATTTGATAAAAAAATTTCTGTTTCATAAATTTTTTATGAACTGAAGTCTTAACTGTTGATTTAATAAAATGTGTTCGTACTATTTTATACTACTGCATTATGCAAATTTATTACTAATTTAAATCTATAATAATTATTCTTTATTTAGTTTTCATGTTCGATGATATATTCGTTTTAATTACATATCAATAAAAATTTATAAAAGTAGAACTCATAATGAGAATGTTTACCGCATATATTAAAAAAACTTCTATTGTTTCTAAGATTGTATTTTTTAACAGAAATTTTGGAAATAAGTAAGACAAAATGAGATTCGATTAAAATAAATACAAATAGGAATCCCAACAGAATAATCATAAGTTTTCTCGTTAACAAACTATTTAATATATATTCTTTTACGAAAAATTTAAAATATTTGTTAAATTAAAAATTTATGTTTTTAATAGTTTTAAAACTAAATAAATTTGCAATATTTATTTGTATACTCATTGTATAGTGCAAGCTTACTTGTTATTATATATTTTTTTCTTTCTGTTTTCATTACTTTTAAACAATTCAATTGTAAATATTATGATTAGTAACATAATACAGTATAAATATAATCAAATGTATAAGTTATCTTTCGATCTACTATTTAAATAATATTAATGATCTATTAACCTCTTATTTATATTGATACCTAAATTAATTATGTAAACTATTTATTGTTTATAAAATTCATACATTATAAAAAACTTACTCAATTATTGTTATTACAAATTGTAGTATTATCCATGTAATTATTATAAAAAATAATATAAATATTTATATATATATATATATATATATATATATATATATTATTTTTTATTCATAAAACAAATTATTAACGAGAGTCCAAAAAGTTTTTGTAGACACGATTTCAACCTAACAAGAAGAGTCAGAAAGCTTTCTTACCTTTTGCTCCCGCGGCGTCACAATTTCTCACATTAAGGAATTGAAACAAAGCTTTTGAAGCTTGTCTCTGACATCTCTCCTCTAACTTTACGTTCAACTCATGATTTGTAAGATTATTTCATCATCTCCATCATCTCTTTTAAAACATGTATATAAATCCAATTGAACGTTAACCTCCACTTCATAATTAAAAGATATATTCCGTTGAACTTCTGAACCGTAATTACTACTTTAAAGTAAATACTGATATCAATTTTACTTCCCATAATTTTATTTAAATTTCGTTTCATAAATAACTAGCATCACTTTACAATGTTAAATATCTCAATTAAACATCAATTCGTGTTAATGGTTTAATCAAACTTTTACCGAATTTAAATACAATTTTTATTGAAATATTATGTATAATACTTAAAACTGAATTTAAGAATAAAATTTAATTTTAAAATACGAGTACTATTAATTAAGAAAGAGCTGGTTAATATACTTTTTATATAAATTTATCTACACTTATTTAGTATTTAATGTATCATATAAGACAATTCATAATTGCAAAGTTATAATAAAACGCTTCTTTATACGAAAAATATTTATACAAAATAAAAATATATCAAAAATATTTATACAAAAAAAAGAATATCATGATTGAAAAATATCACATAAAAATGAAATTTCTATTTATAAAGATTTCTATTTATATATATATATATAAATATTACTAGAGCACTCCGACATTTATTAAAAAAAAAAAAAAAGTATTATTAAAATAACAATTCAACGTTTAAAAAAATAATTTAAACATAAATAAATATCATAAGTTAGAACCTTGTTACAAAAAATATCAATACAGACAATAGGGAATGAAATATGAATGGACCCACGTCGGAATGCATCGGAGTGCAAATCCGCGCGATTCACATCAGTTCCTTGTCCAATGTTATGTATGTCCAATAATATTTTATAACAAATTGATATAAATTATAACACATCTCAATTTAGACCAATTGAATGTTATTTTTATTTGATAAACCTTTTTCGTTTTTTTTTAACAACCATTTAGGATTTATATTCCACAATAATCGTTAACAAAATAATAATTTATAAAATAAATATATATCATTTGCTTTTAGCCTTTCTAACATTTATATGAAAATACGTACTCTATGTATTATATTAGAATTAAATATTTAATGCTATTTAAGTAGACAATTTTTCAAAACTTACCTTACAATTCTGTTCCAAATTTATTTTTTAATGAGAGTAAATAAATTTTTAATATGTTAAGTTTCATTTCTAAAATATTTATATTACAAAAGTTAATAAAAATCACATAAACCATTTCATTTGCATAATAATTTACGGTGAACAATTATTTCAAAGTGCATTTTGATGTAAATGAAAGAACTGAAATTATATACATATTTTTTTTAACGATTTTGAGCGTAAAAATTGTATGTATGAATACTAATCCATAGATTCCTGATTCATATCTGCCAAAATCAACTCTTCTCAATCTTAGAAACGCGGTACGATTAATTTTCGATCGATAAAAAATTACAATGATCATTTTTTGAAAACTACATCGTCTAAAAAAATTTAATTTTCTATTAAGAATGAATTTTTATAAACAATTCATTTTTATCAAAGAAATCATAAGCTTAATGAAAGTAATTTGAAATTAATTGCCAAATAATTCATGATTACATATTTTAAAATTCGATATTTATATATAAGAAAATTTTCCTTGTTCACAAAGACTAATTATTTAATAAAATTATTATTTAACACTTACTGTGGAAAATTTAAAAGATAATTTTAAGATATTGAAAAATCTATTATATTGTTATAATAGATTATATAACATTATATATTATATTATTTTCTACCTATAACTAGTTTGCCACACATTAAACATTGTAATCTGCATAAATCTTACTTGAATTTTATGTACTAAAACTACTTATATAGTTGATATTATTATCCTAAAAATGATCTGCACTTTATAAATCCTTATTCTGCATAAATTTAATTTTTCCAATTGAATGAGTGTTTTTTAAGTGAGAAGAAAATCTACGATACACTACTACTTGGCATTACCACTGCTAATGAAATATTTCTTATGTAGTTAATTATATTATATACTTCATGCAGTTTTCCAATCCCCTACCACTTAAAATTGTTATAGTTATTGTTTAACTATCCTATCTCTTTTTATTATCCATGAATTTTCAAACACTTATATACATATATTAATTTCTTAACTTAATTTTTTAACTTAATGAAAAATATATCAATCTTTAAATTTGTTAAAAAATAATCTAATTTTACTCCAATATTTGACTGGTAAATACTGTTTTAATTTAGTAATTTTTAAGTATTTGGTAATATACTGATAAAGACATAATAATTAGCCCTTTATGTACATTATATAAACAGTATTTAACTAAATGCACATTATTAATTTATTAAATTAATATTATTATACTCTGATAGATGTATTTTAATAAAATTAATATAGTAACAAAAAATTTTATAACTAAAAAATTAAGTCCTGGACTTACCCAATTGAACAAGTATTTATGTTATACTACTATTATGATTTATTATTTATTGTTGATTTATTTTCAAAAAGACTTCGGGATCATAATTCTGCATTGAATTGTTTTAATCGAAACTCTTAATTCTTAGCATTTATTATTGAAAAAAAAGAATTCATGCAATACTTTATTTAAGAAGGTTTACTATCGAAATAAAAAGTAAAATGTAGATTCATTTAACTTAAAAATATTATGAACAATATCATTCAATTACATTTAATTACTTAAACTATTTATTAATTGTTTCTATAACCATTCTTTAAATAATACAGAATATTAATTTGTTTATTTATCAATGCTATGAAAATTTATATATTCTTTTTTAATTTTAATGTCTAGACTAATTTCTTTTATCAATACATTTCATAGTTTTTCTAATCGTTCAATTAATACAACATTTTTAAATGTTTAACGTGAATAATCGAACAAAATTGTCACTAAAATATCTAAAAATATTCAAATATATCAAAATATACGCACATATAAAAAATACAAACATATACAAACGTATACAAATTTACAAAAATATACAAATATATCAAAATGTTAATAAATTATGGATTACAAACATTACGATTACTAATCGGTAATCATAGATATTTGTAAAAGTGAACACGAACAGACATCTAACGAAAAAAGTGTCACGATAAATACAATGAAATTAAGACGTCTTTTGCAGATTTATCATACATAAAATAAATTTCTTAATTAATACCGTTACGCACACCGATATACAAAACTTCACATCTTAAATTTATACGTATGCAAGGTAAATGTTAGTGCATAATATTATACGAAAACTTACACTTTACTGTCACTTGGACTTACATTATGATTATCAATTATCATATTTTCTATTGTTCTATCTTGTACCAAATAATTTCACAAGTATTTTGATTGCTTGGATTCCGCTGTTCTAATTTATATAACACTGATCCATTGATCTCTGGACGGACTCCAGCTATAGCGACGATAGATGATAAAATGGATGGGGTCGATTTTCATAGAATGCATCTTCGTTTTTGGCAAGTCCGTATCTCGTCTCGGCATGTGGTAAACTTGTCTTTTTATTACCCGAAATTCTTCGTTATATAACCACTTTTCTGTTTTATAGTGATACGTGCATCTTCCTTTGTATTTTATTTTTTGCTATATTGCAAACGTCATCGAAGCAAATATTTCATATACACAGTCAATAGTATAGCCTATAAAAAAAAATACATTCATAACGTGACGTTCAAAGAATACAAATAAAATTCAGTCTAATTTGAAATATAAATTATTTATTAAACTATTAATTATTTATTAAAGAAACAACCTTATTTTTACATTGATTGAAAAAAAAAGAAAGGTTTTTATATATTTGGAAAATAATGGTCAATATATGACATCGTGTATACGTATAAGAGAAACATTTTTTATACCAAATATTACGAAAATTAATACTATATCAGAACATTTTTTGGGGCGTCTTTGTGCAGGCATTTCTTAGCCATTTCATACACCTAATAAATAACTCTTAAATACATAATTATTAAACATGATTTTTATGAATAATTTCGACATCGATGATTATAAAATAACAAACATAAAATAAAATGATTAAATAACTGCACCCTGAAACTTACGAGAGAAAATATAAATTAATATGAATAAAGAGTGTGTAGAAAGTAAAAAATAGTGATAACTATTGTAATAACGGATGGTCTTTTCTTTTCATTATCATGTCATTTCTATTCAAGATCTATGGCTATAAAGTCATTGTTAAATAAATTTTTATATACTTATATCATTGCTGATATCGAGCATTTAATTTATTACTTATTATTCATATGCTGAAAAATAAGAAAAATATAAAAATCTTTATTTCGTATTGGATATTGAAATAAACTAATACATATTTCATTAAAACTATTCGCAAATGTTATGATACTCGTTAGTAAAGAGATTGAATGTATTCTAGAAGAGAATTACAATAATCTATAAAATGATAATTAATTAATTCTAATGAGAATTGTAAATATGATTATAAAGTAATTCGATATTCTTTATGCAATTCATAATAAATTTCTTTTACAATTTCTGATATATTTAAAACTATATATATATATATATATATATATATATATATATATATATCTATATAAGCAAAATAATGTACAGATTGTGTGCCTTAGTTGGAATTGGCATACATTGTAATGATGTTTGTCGAGTATAAATAAGTCGCCAAAATCACACGGCCCTTATGCACAAATGCTTGTAAACTCTGTTATTATGTAAATTTAAGTTTCAGTAATTTACATGGAAATCTAAATATAAAACATAGTAATCGAATAATAATAATTCTTAATTGAAAATATCCTCGTGAAAAATTCAAAATTTAATCAAATTTATTAATTTATTGCAATATGCTCTATAATTATAATATAAAATAAAGTTAAAATTTTTCCACTCAAATGAAAATGTTATTTTTCACCACTGCCTAAATAAATGATATCTACTTTATCTACATACCACAGAGCCCACGCATTTATGCATGGGTATGCACGTGCACGCACGCACACGTACACGCGCGCGCGCGGGCGATCATATGTATCTTGTCGAGTTTATAGCTGATATTAGCGTTACCGAATTCGCACAAAATGACACGATAGAGGTAATAACACCGAGAATCGACAAAGGCAACAATATCATACGCAAAACAAATCAGATACGCGCGTATATAACACTAATAACAAGACGAAATTCGCACAAAAAGAGACAAGTGGAGAGAATGCAGGCGATGTAAGTCATCAGTGAACGAGGAAAGGATATGGAGATGAGAGGACACTAAGACCGAAGGATGTACGAAAATATCGACAGACGCTAGTCGACGTAAGTCACAAAGACGCTGGTATGATGAAGCAGCCTCGAAGACGCCGAAGGAAGAAATCGCATCACCCTCTACTCAGAAAATCGAAAGGATGCAGACGACACAGCACAGGACAAAACTGAGCTATGTCGACATTATGAAGCTCCCAAGGCTTGGCGATGTTATCCAGCTGCTTCCCAGTAAATATCCCATCAGTCTGTCGCTTCTGCAAAATCATCCGTCTATCGGAGCTCCTAGACGGCCCACCTGTATACGACTACTATCCTACATCTTTTGATAAAATGAGAATAGGTAATCGATCTCTCCTTCTTACCAAATCTTTCCCCTATTCGCTAACCCATACACGCTATACGCACGCACTCAAAATTGGGTGTATGTCAATGTAAATAAATGAAGTAAGGTTTATAGTAGTTGAAGGCAAATAAGTGTGAAAATGAGAAGAAAAAATATGAAGCTTTGCCTTCATTGAGTTCATAGATATATATATATATATATATATATATATGAGAGAAAGAGGGAGAGAGAGAGAGAGAGAGAGAATAAAATAGATAGAGAAACAAAGAAGAATAGAAAACTGATTTCTTTTTATCAAACTCGTACTCCCCGTACGATATTCAGAGAATCCCATCTCATTCGTGGTTCAGAATACGAAGAAAAAAATTTATCTGAAAAAATTCTTTTTGTACACGACATCAAATTGAGAATCGCTATGTTGATACATCGATACAAACTGAATAAATTAGTTCATGTTTCTATATTAACATAATACAATGATTGTTGTGAATAAATAAATATTATATCAGATATTATTAAATAATTTGGTAATAATATTAATTATTTGTTTAATAATATATATATTATGTATGTTATGTAGAATGTATAATATTTGTTATATATATATATTATGTATGTTATGTATAGTATTTGAAAAATTAATACAAATATTTATTACAATAAATTCGATTCAATTAGTTACATAATAAGCACTTAAGATTATATCGATTCAATAAAAGTCTATTCGTCCTATTTTTTTTTTTTTTTTTTTTTTTGAATTTTTATTGAAATATAGGTACTTTTGACATATACATAATAATCCTTATGATAAGGAACTTAAAGCATTAAAATAAAAACTTTTCTACCAAATATTTTAAGTTATTCAAAAGTATGCTACTTCCAGTTTAAGAAATTTGAATAATAAAAATAGGAAGATATAACAATTTTTCACGAAATATAGAAACCCTTGTCTCATTCATAATCAAGACAATAAGAAACGTGATAAAAAAGCTATTATTTGAAGTGTTAGAGCCGTGGTACTAAGTCAAACTCATCAAACATATAGAGACGTTAAAGCTCCACAAAAGTCTCATAAACACGAATTTCTTGGTGCAGTTTTCCCTCAGAGATGGAGAACCGCCTTCAGATTTATACAGACGCAAAACTTTTTCATTTGGCCAACGGCCAGAGAAGTTCGTTATGACGTCATCGATGCGACTACACTGACTTGGGCTACATTATATTTTGTGCTTTAAGTGGCGCTACTCATATTACGACAGCTTTCACAGTCCATCGGCCTTAGTATCCATAATTATCAAGGTAAAATGTTATGTCAAGTATCTTATGTAAGTAAAGAAGTATGGTGAACAGGTTAGAAGATATGTTAATTGTAAATCGCAGCCCAATAACCATATCATTTGAAGATATGACAATTGTATTATTAATTACAAACTCGAATGAAGACCAGTGGTACTCGATTTCTTATTAAACTTATAATATAAATAAATATTTCTATCGCTAGCAATTGTACGTTCAAAGTAATAAAAAGGAATTTAATATTTCTAAAATATACCTTGAAATAATGACGGGATATTTTATAACGTGATATAGTCTTACTTTTTTAACAAAGTAATAAAAGTTGATAAAAAATCAGTTCAGCATTAGTTATAGGAATAATATTTTTTAATAACACTATTAATCTGTGTTCATATGTATCAACAGTTCGCTTATGCATTTTATTTTTCAATATTGAGTAACATCGTTTGGGAATAATAATATTTATTATCCATTTTCATTACTAAATTAATAAATATATTTATAATAATCCACCGAACTATATAATTTCTTTAGATAATACGTATTGTAATACTTTTATAATCATTTTTTATTATTTTATAGATAATTATGTATCCGTTAAATGATGTATTAACTGATCGACAAAAATAATGCAGAATTAATTAAATCCAATAATTTTTATATAATTTATAATTTCAAAATAATTCAAACATTTTTTCAAAAAATAACAGTCACATGCTTATATCCCCATATACAGTTCATTTTATATAAAGTAAAACATACAAAATTATGCAGAAAAGTAATAAATTAACGAATCAATTATTAAATGCATTAAAATATAAATAAATAGCATAATGAAATAAATATTCTAATCAAAATTCTAATAAAACAATTAATTTGAATAAAATTAATGAATTTTAGTAAAGTAAGTATTTACATTAAATATTAATATTAAATAGTAATATTTTGATTTAGTGGATGTCCCACTTCTCCGTCTTATTAAACGTTTATGCATCGCAAGAAATCACCTGATATTTCACTTAGTCTATACTTACGAGATGCAACGTACTTTTAAGAGTGACCTAATGAAATAAATTTCGAATATAAATATGCACAAAATGAAAATAACGAAACGCGTTAAACAATGAAAAATATATTATGAATATTACTTCTTTAAAAATTATTTATTCATACATTTTCATTAAAATGTTAATGTAAACTCTGCTAGTGTAAACTCTGTTAATGACATAAAAATATCGACCGTATGTAAGGAAGTTTGATAATAGTTCTTGATTTAATCATTGCACATTATTGTAGTCTCAGGTCAATTAGATGATGAAACTCAATTACTCGTATTTGTTGTAAATGTTATTAATTGAAATATAATTACAGCTTTGCTAACAAAATATTAAAAAATTTGAAAACAAGTTACAAATATCTTGCAATTAATAGAAAATTATTAAACCCGTATATAATAAATATAATATATATAAATACATAGATAATAATTAGCTATTTAAATTAATATGAATTTCAATATTAAGCTTTTATTTTAATAGATTAAATAAAATATACTTAAATTAATATATAAGTATCAATATATTCTATGGATTCCTATTTCAGCAGTAATTAAATAATATTCCAAGTATCCGTTGTTAAATATAGTAACTCGTCATTTATGTTTTAAAAATAATTATTAAAATACGTGAAATTCAAATTAAATTATTTTAAATTAAAATTGCTTTAAACTAAAATTCTCTTTAAATTTATCCTTAATTTTTAATATCCAGAAAAATTGAGATTACCTTAAACTTTTTTACATTTTAAAATTTTCAATTTCTATTATTTTTACTCTCATTCTATTGAACATATTTTATTCGAGTAAAATATATTATACAAAAATGCATATTTAAAATATGCCTTGCCATAACTATCTTATAACATTCTTCAAATTATTCGTATAGATTCATCATGAGTATGATATTAAAGTTTATTATAAATTTATTTATAATAAATTATTTATATTTTTATATTATTTATTTATAATAAATTCAATTATTATAAATTTATTATAAATTTATTATAAAGATTATTCATACTATTAAATCCTCTATTTTTCTGCTGGAAAGTCTAATATTTTATTATAAAAATAATTAAAAAATAGAAATCTAAATATTTTAATTAAACGCTATAAAGAATATAATTGTAAGGCAAACAAATAGATTATATTATATTATGAAAATACTGTGTAAAACATTATATCAAACATTTACAAATAATTATGAATAATAATAAACTTTATCGTATATTTTAATCTGTTACTATTATTCATTTTATCGTATATTTTTCGATTTAACACAATTATATATTAATGTTCATTTTCTTATTTGTACATTGTAATCATAACAAACTTTCTAAGAAAATACGACATTAAGCACCATAATAAAGCTTGCAAATATTGCTATCTTACATTAGTTGGAAGCAATGTAAAAGCATAAAAGATTCAATGTACAAGTTCCTGCGGACCTCTGATATTTTTGCTGTAATAATGACCTCTTTCAAATGATTTGCGATAATGGCTTCTCATTCGTGCTCATTCTGTACTAATGTTTTATGAATAATGACTACCGCGTTCCCACGACCGAAATGGATCTGTTGTCATTAAGTAATCCGTAATATGACACTTAAACAGTTATTTAACTCCATTATTATTGTAAACATTTATGGATTGCCGAAACATTTTATAAAATACTTTAACTCACAATCACCATTCGTAATTTATTTATTCTATAAAGTAAGCTGAATTTATTAAAATTTCAATGTATATATATATATATATATATAATATGTCAATAAAAATAAATTATATACTTAAAATTTGATTACATAATGTTTTTTATTAAAAAAATTTTTAATTGTGTAATTTTTATAAAAATAAAATATAATTTAATTATAAATTACTGTCTATGTTTGGAAAATCCCATAGTTATCCAATATCATTAATATTTTCATTATACGACAAAGACATTATTTTTCTAATCAAGGAATGAAAATTATCTAAATGTGTAAAATTGGAGGTCATTATTTTCATGATAAGACATATAATAAAAAATTTTCTATAATAATTATAAACAATTGTTCTTGAAGATAGAAATTTGCTTTCTTTAGCTACAAGTTTTACGAGTATTGTGAAAATAATTTTAATTCATATTTATTGATAATGCAAACAATTATTTTTAGAATAGAAATTATCTGTTGGTACTATAATAAATCCCTAAGAAATTAAAATGAACCTTTTAACTATAATATTCACTAATTTGTATTAATATAATTTATTTTCGTATTTATATTAAGTTTATGCCAATTAAAACTACAGCCGTACATATATTATCATATATATTTATTATCTCAATGAACAATTTAATTTATTAATATTAATTGTTTTGAATACTGAAAAATGAAATTTTTGAAACGGATATAGACTCTGAAAATTTACTTACTATTCTTTCAATTATCTTAAATAATTTATACTATATATCTAGCATATAACAAAATATAACAATCGGCAATAGAGGTGAAAAACAAAATTGTAACAGGTAATTTTTTTATACAGTGAAGTCACATGCAAATCTAAAGCAACTTCTACGCGGGAAAAGGGATGATACAAACTGATCCTGTATCCTCCTTCAAGATACATCATAGTTTCAAAAGTTTGTGTATAAGACCAAACAAAGTCTTGTCAGAGCTACGATACATTATTAAAAAAATCTATCAAAATTATTTAAGTTTAAGATACAGTAAGATACCATCGACATTTAGAGACACCTATAATAAATAAAGGAAGATATTTGAAAGAATGTAGTAAGATAATTGACTGTAATAAGAATAAGTAAAATAATCGACCTACGTGTTATCAATTTTTTGTTATCAATTATTGTATTAAAAATGAAAAATATGCCATTATTTTAAACTAGCTACAGTATATGCATATTCGACCTACGTGTTATCAATTTTTTGTTATCAATTATTGTATTAAAGAAACAAAAATTGAAATATGAAACCAAAAAAAATTGTAGTCATAAAGCAAAAACAAAATTACCCGAATTAACTTCTGTACAACTACATCAATATATAAAGTTGAGTAAAAAATATAGTAAAATAAAGATGCTATAGCAATGATCATTTGTCACAAGAAAAAGGAGAAAAAAGTACATGGACATGCAGCTGCAGAGAAAGCAAGGCATCAGAAATTGAAAAGGTTTTTTTTTTTTTTTTTTGACTTTACGATTATTGCTGATATACCCAGCCTTATAATAAATGTATTTTACCTTAAATGTATTAAGTGCAATAGTAACCCAGCACAAAGTAGAAAGGCTATTACTAATATAACGTACATACTATGAAATTTTTAAAGGTGCAAGGAATACAATTTTAATGAGCCGTTAAATCTACCTATCATATCTAAAAAGAAAAAGAAGCAAAAAAATAATAATAAAGACAAAATTCAACGTTCCTGAGTAGAAAATGGTTTAACTATGACATAGTGAGTCATAAAGTATGTGAATACTTAGATAAGAAAAACGGATCCCAGTGCTTATAGTATCACCAGCCTTTATATCTTACCCGACACTGTAATGATACCAAAATCTAATACGACAATGATATAAATATAATCTGAAATAACCGTAAAAATATATTTGAAAGCTTGAAATATAATAAGAAATTAATGTAATTAACGATATGTTTAATATATTAAGGATAGACAAAAACATTGGTAATTAATATCATTTGATTAAATGTTAAAATGGCGGCTTAGTTATTAAATCGGCCGATATTTGTTAACTTATTAATATATATTTAAAATATATTTTACATTTCAACTTGAATTTTGTTTTTATAATTTTAAAGCATATTTAAAGCGTATAAATACAACATTACATTAAAATATTCTTACTGAAATCAAATTACAATTTATTAAACAAAAAGTTTTTCAACATTTCTTATAAAACGTATTTGCACTTTCTAGTATTTCATAACTTCGTGTATACATCATTAGCAACATAATGAGAGAGTTATGTTTAGGTACATAATTGACACTAATTGTGAATAAAATCTGTTCGGATACAATAAACACTTTCCTATACAATGATTTCAATAAGCATTTAAATATAATAATTGATGAAACAATCCGATCTTCTTATAGCTCCATACTTAAGCGCTTGTTTATAAATATTTTAATTGGTCAATAATTCAATTATTTAGTGCGCTCGCATGGATTCAGTTTAATTAATAGGACGGTAAAATCGATTATTTCATTTGCATTAAATGCCTGCGCTCTCCCTCTCGTTAATAAAGCATTATCGTAAATAAAACGATGTTGGTGAGTAAGCAGCCGATTATCCTCGAGAGAAAGAGTAGGGGTGGGAGATGACAAATAATAGAAGATGAAGAGTACGTACTGATAAACGTCAAATAGAGAAGAGAGCAACTAGAGAGATCAAATTTTGATTCGATGTTAAAGTTAATTCACGTTACAACCATTCCAGCCTTATGGGAATCTGTAAATTTGTGTGAATGCTCATCGTATTGTGTGTTCATTAGCTCAACATTTGTGATGCAGCTAATCCTTATTTTACACTATTGAGCGCTGGATTATCGATTTTTAATATGACGATTTCAAAAGTAATTTTTAAGCATTAGTGTTCTAATTCTCAACTATTGTATTACAATATATTTAAGTAAAAATTATCTATATACATAATATTCATTTTTTTCTTCTATTAAATTAAATACTATCGATTAGATGGGAATAATAAAATATATAAAAATATCAAATAATAATTTATGATAATTATTTTCAGATACTACATAAATACTGTTTATTCAATGATTTATAATTCTTTGAAGAGATCTCGATGTCTTGATATTATCAGGCAATTCGTAGTTGATATATTCTTTATTCATTTCGTTGATTTTTAGTTAATATTCTACTATTAATGGCAATATTTTATTATACAATAAATTAAATAACTACAATTTTAAACATTATGAGTAATATAAGCATTTCATCATAAAATTATCGGTGCTACTAATTATTAGAGCTTTTTTTTTTTTAAATAAAAAATAAGTAAATTTACATCTTAAATAAAAATAATACAAGTCTTTATAGAAATTAAGAAACAACGGTTTAAATAAATATCTTACTTGATCTTTCATATACATATATCTAATATTGATCTTCCAAGATTATTACTTTAAATATTAGGTGAAAAATTCAATTCTTCGGATATAATCGACAGAAATATGAAATTGCGCGCGACTGTGTTTGTATGTCCGTACGTGTATATAATTAATGACTTTAATTAAGTTATCATTAGAAAATATTATTCTTCATTAAAAGCTTTTGTTTAAAGTTGAACTCACATAGAAAATATGTTGTGATGCCCATTATAAGATAAAACTTAATTAGCTGGCAAAAGTTTTACGAGTTTCTGTTTCGGTACTAAATAATTAAATGAGTTATAACATATATTTATATATTAACATAATAATTTTTAAGAATAAAAAATATTTATATCCTCGATTCATCGTAAAATTTGCTGTATATATAAAACGCACATAAAAACATAGTACTTGTATAAATTATAGTATTAAATTATTTTAGGTAGAAAAAACGACATAAGGAAGAAATAAAAACATATCGCGCGACATCAACTTCTCACATTTTGCTACAATGTAAAACAAAACGTGAACGATGAAAACAAAATGGTGTGTTCAGCGTCTATTAATTTATTAAACACCGAGAAAGAGCTCTTCTTCCTTTTCATAATTCTAGTATGTAACTAAATTAAAATTTTCTATCATATCATACCTTACATCTATTATTATAAGAAAAGTAGTAAATATCGATAAGTAAATTAAAATAGACAATATAAAGCATGAATTATTAATTTATGTATAAGTATAAAAAATATACTTGGCAAATAGAGCTGAAAGCGTTATTTGTACATCTCACAAATAAAATTATGTATTTCAGCTTTTGCAATAATTAAATGATAACATTAATATTATAAATGAATATTTCTACTTTAATTGGAAAGACTTTGACAAAAATATAATAAATTAATAATTAAATTTAATTGAAAATTAATAATATAGAGACAATTATAAACTTATTATTAATAATAAAATAATAGTATATAATATATTAATGAATGAAACTTTTTTTTTATTAAAGAGTAATTATAATATTAAAAATTTAACAATGATAAATATCAGATGAATATTCAAGAGATAATAATAATAATATTAAGTGATATGAGTCTTACTAAGCATTTAATACAAATTCCTAATTTACAAAAAAAAAAAAAAAAAAACTAATAATAGATTAATATTATAGTGGTTAATAAATTAGTAAATATCTTCAAAAATCTAACAAAAAAAAGGAACTATTTAATATTATTGGATGATTCATTCTACTAATGACTCATTCTATTAATAAATGAAAAAATAGAAATGAAAATATTTATGACCATATTTTCATTAGTATTCTTTCAAGTATTATAAATAAAAGTAAATGTTAAAAAGCTTTGTCTTAAATAATATTTAAATTACCCTTTTCATAAAAGACTTTGAGCTGCTTCAAAAACACTTTAATCAATAATGAATATATTTAAATAATTTAATGTTATATACAAAGTATTGGAATTCGATAAAAATAGATATTATTTAAACTAATAAAATGAACGAAAGTTTACCATCGATATACTCTGCACTTGCTTATTAAGACAATATCAGCCATGTGTAGTACAAAACTCGTACAAATTGCTTGCGAAAATTATTATTTGCAATAAATGCTATTTAGATACGCTTATATCAATCTTATTCAAATGTCAAAAAAATTCTATATTTATTATATCGTTTCATTATATTAAAAGCTTATCTTTAAGTAACTTTGTACATATGTTTCCATGAGCCCGTAGGTAAATGTATTTTATTTATATTTTATTTTATTTATATTATCACTCTTCTTTTACTTCAATATAGTTTTAAAAATGGAACGATTTGTTAAATCAAAATTTATGTTTCAGTTGAAAATAAGTATTGCGTATAGAATTATGAAAATGGAAAATTTATAACAACGTTAATTATAACAACAGATAGTATTCCTATTTAAAGTTTACAATTATAATATATATATATACATATACAAAGAGAGAAAGAGAGAGGGGTTGCGTGTCTCCCTTTCCCTGTCTTTCTTATAATCATCGCCATAAATCTTTTAAATTATTTATTAAAATTAAAAATCTATATTATTTAAATATAATCAGGTCAATGATACTTTTAAAACAATTATCAATAATAAATGAATCATTCACAATTTAAAAACTTTTAAATTCATTTGAATGTTTTATATATATATTGAGCTGCAATATAACATATGTTGACATCTTTTCTCGCAAAACTAGTATGAAGGAGAATATAAACCATAATAAAGCATTCGGTTTTCCTTCACTATTTCACGAAAATGAAATTTATATTTTATTATGTCCACTAAATTTTTTAATATAAATAACCTTCTGCTGAGGGAAAGTTTGAAAATAATTTTTTATCAAGATTATCATCGTAAATTTTATATTTGTTTTAATATAATATTATAAACATATAAATATTTAGTTTAATGTTATGAATTTTCTTCACTTTTTATAATTTAAGAATTTAAAAAATGATCTTTTTCACATACAATTTAAGGAGAATAAGCATTCCACAAATATTTGTTTTCTTTATGATAACTGATGCGAACCACATAATGAAATTTATTTATTTAATAAAATATTAAATTTGTATATAAATAACTGACATATTTATCTATTCAATTAAATTTTCATAAATTCTAGTATATATTTTTTTATATTTATTCAAAAGATAATTTTTGCTATTTGTTCAACCAATAATATATTAAACTATCACTAAAACAAACTATATATAAACATTTATGCATACAATTAATAAAGTGAACAAAATAAATAAATTAAATAAATCACTCTAAACAATTGTGCGTATAATGGCGTTAATGGACTCAGTCCAAATGCAATTTCTTAATTACCGTAACATATTTCTCAGTCTTTTATATAGATATTTTTACGATATAATTTAAAACTCTGCATTTAACGGATGGGAAACACATGGAACGATCGTTTTATCACATTGTGCCAGCTCCATAAAGACAAACACATCTTAAAATTAATAATGACTATCCCAAGCACCTTGTTGAATGCAATTTATGATTAGAAAGTAAAAGGCTTTTGAAAAGTAAATTAAAGAATCGATAATAACGGTTATGTGATACATTTTCATTTTTCTATTGATGGTAGAGTGTTTTCATCGTCTATATATTTTATGCATTTTTAATATTCTTAAAACTGTATACAACATACTTATCTTCTAGATTAAAGATAGAACATCCTATTTCCACATTACGCAAAAAAATTACTTTTACCTTATTTTAGAGATATAGCTACTAAAAAAACTTATAATACTTATTTTTATCAAGAGTTATTAAATTAATATTGTAGAACTATTATTATAATGATTACAAGATCGAATAAGTATACTTACGTGTTGCTAATTATGTACTTTATTATATTTCTTATAAAAAATGTTTTTACTATTGACAGTGGATGTTTCTTATGAAAGAGAATAAAGGAAACTTGTATATATATATAAGTAATGCAGTACAGATATTTATGAGATGATCGCAGAATTCATTCTCATTTAAATCCAATCTTTTCAAATGTGTTTTCTTACTTTGCTTGGTGGCCTTCAAAAGATTTTTATTGCCATTTCGTGAATTGCCTTGCATTCGCACAATAAATTTGCACGATCTTTACACACATCATTGAAAATTATAAAACTTTATCCCCAGTTCGGTCATGTTTTCTATTTAGTATTAAACTTCTCTCGAATCGTATACGTGATTCGGATTGAAACTGTCGAAAATTATGCAAGGAACTCGCAATATTAACTCTATTGATCCTTTTATTCGGCAAATTTTATTCATCTTATTATACTCTCATTCTTTCTATATTCCTTGTCAATATCTCAATTTCCCACTGATATTAAAAACACGAATATTAATAAGAAAAATTATGAAGAAAAATCTAAATAAATATAATATAAATTCTTTCCATTTGACTGCATAGCTCTCTTCGTAAGACCTAAATTGCTATTTCTCCTTCTCTCTCTCTCTCTCTCTCTCTCTCTCTCTCTCTGACTATTGATATTAGGAACTGTACACGTTTAATTTTTAGAAAAATTTCAAGAATTTTGGTGGTTCTAGATAATTTCCTGTATAAAATATTTAGAATCAAAATTTATTTTCAACTAGATAATGATTTCATATATATATATATATATATTCATACATAGTCATATATATATATATATATATATATATATATATATATATATATAATCGTTGAAAATTTTATAATATTCAACCATTTATTTGTCTTATTGCGGAAGTATACAATTTAACAAATTATTCGCTCATATTATTCAAGACTATTAATTAAAATCATATATATATATAACAAATATATATATAATAAAAATATATATATATATAACAAATTATTCGCTCATATTATTCAAGACTATTAATTAAAATCTGTCCTATACTTATTAATTTAAAAGTGTTCTTAATAATAAGTTGAATCATAATAGAGAACTACTTAAGAGCCACCGCATTTCCAAAGCTGAATATACATCTGTAAAATATATTACGTTGAAAGTACTTTCCGAAATCCAAATTATAAGGTAAGAAACAAATTACAAGGTAAGAAATCAAGCTTTCCTCCCATAAGATGCTTTTTTTAACTACTTTGAGTAAATTGAAATAGGAAACAATTCTCGGTACAGCAGATTTTTTTTAAATACAACTTTTTGACATTTACTTTTTGACATGTGTCTCTTTGAAGCAAAAATCCAAAGAAAAGCTATTAAAAGATTTACAAAACCTACTTAGCTAAAATATATTTATTCGACAAATTTCAATATTATGTATAAATTTATGTATAAATGTATTATTTATGCATGTACATATTTTTTAAAATATAGTGAAATTTATTTCTTTTTATATTTTACAAATAAATTTTAGACCATTTTATAAACTACTAATGTCATTTAATTTAATTTACTATTAAATATAAAAATTAATGGAGAATAATATAATTTATTTGTAATCGAATAAAATAGTTTAAAAAATTAAACAATTTCATCTTATATATTATTAATTGTCGTATATTAACTTTAAAACTTTAATTCATATCTTAATATATCGGAATGAATATCGTGAAAGTAGTATTACTTATTATTAAATAATAAGGCTTTTATAATAAAAATAAATTTAAAATAGAAATTTTATATTAACGAAATATTATAAGTTAAATAATATAAATACTTTATACTTTCTCTTTTTTGTTTTTAACTTTTGATTACACTTCATTTTATATTTATTAAAAAAAAAGAAGTTTTTATTTTACTACACATTTTTGCCGAGCTTGTATAATAATTCAAATTGTTTTAAATTCAAAATATGACTAATCTTTCATATTTTCATTAACATAGTTTAAGTATTAAAATCTATTTACTTAGGTTAACATTTTTAATTGATTTATTAAATAATGTGGATAATATATCTTATATATATACACCATTTATAAAATTCATTTTATATTTATTTCTAATCATATCTATTATACATTATAAAATAATGAATGTGATAAATGAAGTAACATCTGCATTTTTAACAATTTTACGACCTATCTATATAAAATAAAAAGAATTAGTATAAAATCAATTAATAGCCAAGTATTATAAAGATATGGTATGAAATGATTTAATGTTTACGTAAGGACCTTTGATCGAATTCAATTGCATTATTAATTTAAAAAAAATTTTAGAATATTAATTATTATAAATTTTTTTAATTAAATAATTTTTAAGTAACTTTTTGGATTCATTCGAAAGAAATTCTGTGATAGAAATCGAATGTCACTTTGGCTACGTACATTTGATTTGCCAATACACTTTCAAAATTGTAATGACACTCAAATTATAAATAGGATTTAATTTCTAAATTCTATTATATATTTACTATTATTTACTATTATTGTATACTATTATTTAATGCCTAAGCACGACCTCTTTGTTCGATGAGAATTCTAATTATATTTTATATCAGATAAAGTTACAGATTTTATGATTTTCTAGTACAAGAAATTCTTAAACTCGAAGAAGAATAAATTTTTTAATTATTTAATTAATGACTGTGGATATTTTAATAACTGATTTCATAATTAAAAAATGCACAACCGTTAATATCATAGTAATATGCTTATTGAGTAGATGGTGTTACTGATAACGATCATTTTAGTGAAATTACATAAATTCAATCCCATGGAGCTTAATATTTTAAATATATTAACTCTCGTATTTAAATGCATTGATATGATTTAAGTGAAAATTACATATAGCTAATTTATGTAATCAATATCTAAATATTTTTATTGTAAATTTTATATAAGATAAAGTGAAATATATATTTAATAATAAAAATATTTTTTATATTTTTACTACTTAAATATACAAGATTATAGATATATATATATATATATATATATATATATGGATAGATAGATAGATAAATAGATAGATTATACACCGTGCAATAAAATTTTCATAATAAATAAAGTCAAATTAAACGTCCAAATCTACACAGAGTTTCATTGAGTAATTCTTAAAAAATTTCTACTAAAAATTTTTTAACAATAACTAATTCGAGTACTGCATAAGATTTACATGTGATTATATTTCATTAGTTGTCCATTCATGATTTTATCTTTTTTACATTTCCATTTTATGTTAATATGAGAAAAGGCAGGGTTACGTCCGACTGCACAAGTAATTCTTCAAATGTACCGACGTTTATCACAATTTCTCTTCTCGACAGTGAATGCCAAAAGACGTTTATGCATAAGAAATACTTCGTAGCATAAAGAGACGTTATTACAGTTTAAAATGGTCGTACATAATAACACACAAGTAACTTTGTTAATTGTATTTTAATACGTAAAAGACGTTAAATTTTTTGTCAATAGCTAGATATCATTAGTAAAATTTACGAGATACTGTTGCTGGAAAAATTTATTCTACTCATATTATTAATTTAATATTTTATATATGTTTATTTTTATAATATGAATTTCACGAATTATACATAAAAGGAGCATGTACATTAAAAAAAATTTTAATCTAAATTTCTAGGCTAAAAAAAAAATAACAATATGAGAAGTAACATTCTACTTGTGATTATGACTCCCAGACAAAAAATTCGATTTATGTCAGTAAAATACACTGCATAATTATATGACCTTATCTTATACAATTAGGACTTAAATCATGCATATAATATCTCTCAGAATAGAAATAATAAAAATATTTACAAAATAAACGATAACTTAGTTAAAATTTTAGAATAATAATGCATCAAATTATTCTATTGATAAATCAAACTAAATTATATGTATTATACCATAATAAGTAACATAATAAGAAAATATAATTAATTTTATTACACAATTCATAGAAAGATTAATGATATCTCGAATGCAATACCATAGTGATGATATTATTTGTAATGGAACTGGTATAGCACAAATATTCAATATTAAAAATTACTCATTTATTTTAAAATGGATAAAATATTGTCAATGACATTCAGCTGGAATTCACTTCCTGTTTAAGCTTTAACCTTCGCGAGTTAACGGAATGTCATCGACAGGCTAAGATCACGAATCAAACACGGAACAGAAAAACTTTAGGCCACAAGAATATTGTCCAAACAGTAAATTCTTAATAACTGTTTCAATAAATTGAATAAAAAGCAAACATTTAAGGTGCATTTATAAGTATTTCATACATATTTGTAATTCAAAAAATGCAGAAATGCAAAAATCAAGCATTTTATTTATTTAAGACTACGTGAGACATACGTATTATCATTTTTACGTATTATCATTATAATCAAAATTATCATTTTTTATTAGATTAAGAAAGTTTATTTTCTTATTTTGTGGTTAAAGTGACTTTGAAATTAATGTATATAAATATCATCTCTAAGTATCATCTATAAGTATCAATATCAATTTACACATATATAATAAATATTAATATTAGAATTTATTCGTACCTATTGATCCATATCCTTGAAATTTCAAAGATATTATTATTAAATGATTTTCATTTTCCTTGAAAATAATATGAGTAAAAATGATAATTACACCAAAATGGCTGATATTTAAATGATATTTAGAAGAAGAAAAAATTCCATTTAAATGTTAGATTATGATAGTAAAATCAGTTTCGTTTCACCGATGACAAATTTACGATTAAAATACCATTTATAAATAATCTCTTTCTTTGGAACAAATGAAGTCTCGAGACTTTTTTCCGAAAATTTATCGGAATAATATAGGAATTACGTATAATAATAATAATAATAATAATAATAATAATAATATTACTAATTGTATATAAGTTAAAAATTAATTAAAACTACAAATTTACGTAGCTTATCAATTAATTCATAACGGCTGTTTCATCCGTACAGCAATGTCGCGCATTTCTCGTTGCTAACTCCATTCTATCTGACGTTAAGAGACACCGAAAACAAAATATCATTGCACGAACGAAAGAATAAGACTGTATCTTTGGCATCTCTAATTCCTATGACCACTCGCTCCAAATTCCTTCATCTGCAAACATTTTAATATCCCGGATAGGTGATGTGCACACATAGTGCACTTGGGCTCGAGGAGGTCATGAGCAACAACAATCTACTGCCAAAGCGCGGTCGACAAGGCTTTTAGTCTCTACACACTCGCACGACAACGCCGTTCTATGTATAATGCAGGCTTAATACAAAGTCGATAGGACAAGCTGGAGGTGCGTCGTCGTCGTCGTCGTCGTCGTCGTCGTCATTTCCAATATGATCTCGATTGTCAGATGCAAAGTGTGAGAGACAAATGAAGGTATATTAACGCTACACAAGTAAGAACTTTAGCAATTCAAATCTTTTACCTTGTTCCTGCTTTTATACGCCTATGATGAATTACTCCGATGAACGGCAAATGGCCTTTGAAAAAAGTCGAAAGATTTTCCTTGAGATTCGCGGTACTTCCGATGTATCAATAATCCTATCCCATCGCTTTTATATCGTGAAAAAACGTGCGTCAACATTTTAAGTCTGCATTATCAAACTCGTCATTTTATTGCTCCAAAGACGAAAATTCCAGCCTCTTGAAAAATATACTAAAAATTATAAGGACAAAATTTTAAGAAATGCGTGATCGTTGGGAATGATTTAGAAGAAATTTATGATCATTGGCTTGATTATTTAGAACAAAGGCATATGGCTTCCAATCTCCAATGGTAAGCACTTAAGCAATAAAATAAATAAAACACGACTGTCCTGGACTAAAACTTGGAAATTTTTACTGGACTCTTACGAAGATATGTTATGAAATGTCAAATATAGCGTGTGAATTAAAGGTATTAAAGTAAGATTAATTACATTTGAATAAGTCGGAAGCAGTTTTATTTGTCTGCATCGATCAGCATTATTAAATTTTCAATCATTTTTATTTTTTTTTTTTTTTTTTTTTTTTTTTTTTTTTTTTTCTGTGAACGTTTCTGTGAATTTTGTACGCATTCGTGAACGAGCGCGCGCACTTACGTGTAAATTCATAAAGTATATTTATGCTGAAACGGAATATGACCATTTGAGCAAAACAAATGAAACGCTGTAATGTATAGCTATACTTAGAATTAGATATAATACGAAAATTCAAACAGATCATTTGCACAATTTACATTATTTAATTTATTCTACAAAGAAATTATCGAAGTATGCAATGGGACATTTGTCATTTAAACAAATTACTTTGTATAAATATCGTTAAAACTCAACTACCACGTAAATTAACAAATTATCTGTATATGTAAATTATACTTGTACATAAATAATAAAATGGTAATAATAATAATAATTGAACGGAATATTAGTGTAAGAAATGGGAGTTAAAAGGAGGCGGTAAATTAATTAAGTTGACACAATCTTGTCAAAAGACTTGAAATCTATTTTATCAATAAATAAAGCCTTTTATCCGAAAAAGCTTGGCTATATCATGTCAAGCGACACCCCACTATTCAACGGCCACATTTTACACTTTGCTTTCAAATAAGCGCCGTGGCATCAATCCCATAAAAAAGATCGCATTCATAATAATAGGTGAAAAAGTATGTCCATAAATTTAGCTTCGGCAATGCCATTTATACCGCGTGGACAATCTAAAGGTCAAAGCACTTGTCCGCGCTCTACGCCTTCTGTAATTTTAAAAGTCTCCAAACATGATAAAGCCTCGTTCGCCATTCGCAATTCTCCGTTAGGAATGCAATTTTGCTTTTCGTTGTTTTATGTACATACGAATATCGAAACGCGTCTCGCTCATAGAGAGTCGATAACATGAAATATGAGTGAACGGTTATTGTGGCAACACAATGTATTAATGTATCAGTGTCCGCTCACAATAATTTTACGAAACAGTGCCTATTGGCTTTTTGTTCTTTTCGTTTTTATTTCTGTTACTGTCATTGTTTCTGAATATTGAATAGCGTGGAAAACAAATCGCTTGATCTGCCAAGATTATTATTGCACGATTGATAAAAGCCACAGATGATCAAACTTATCGATTGAACAGCAGCGTACGTATAAGTAAAGGCGAGAGACTGTTTACTTTCTATTATCATCCTTCTTCCCACCCTCTCACCCGCATTCTCCCTTTCTCATTTTCAACACTAAAATAAAATTATAGATATAAAAAAGATTTAACGTTTCATTATAACAAAGTGGGTTCTTACTGTAAGAATATAATAATATTCATATTATGTAATTGATAAAACTGAAGGTAAATAGATGCGAACCACGTAAAAATTGACGTTATCGTTATTTCTATTTTTTTATAATTTTAATCGTATCAGAATTGCAACCTTCAATTTTATTTAAAGGTTTTATTAATATTTAATATACATTCCTTCGAACTTCAATAAATTGTACCAAAAGATTCGATAAATTGAATGAAAGTTCCTAAAGAATTGTGCCTTTCTTAAATTCCGAATGACATGCGTTGAATAAACTATTATTATATTTAAGCATAATACACTGTAATGCATAGCTCATATGCATTATCAAGTACATTTTATCATAGTTATAATATATTTTAAAATATTCTTGGCTAAGATTTATGTTTTGTATCTAAAATATAGAATAAACTTACATAAACAGTATAATGTCGTTTTTGCACGAGTTAATACAAAACCTATTTTATATCTATTGTAACGTAGTATGAAATTCTTTCTCTCTCTCTCACTCACTCTCTCTTACACAAACAGACACGCGCGAGCGCGCGCACGCACGCACGCATACACACATACACACACAAAAAACAGCATCAAACTATTATACCATTACTACAAATGTGCTAGTCAAATTAAAAATTTTATCCCTTCTAGATTTCCATTTATCAATATATTTTGTGACATTTTTACTATAATTGCTCATTTTTCACATTGTACTATGAACTCCAAAGCTGCATCGTCTCAGGAAAAATTATCTATGATTTCATTACATTTATATACATACAGATACCTCTCTTTTGTGAATAGAATGCGAATTTTTTTTAAATTTTAATCACGTCGTAGAAGTCCTTTGTTCGCTTATTTATGGCATGTCCACCGGACTTAATTACATTTAGCATTGTCCGTTTTTATTCAAGCATTTACAAAATTATATGCAATATGAAATTATAAAATTATATCTCTATAGCTTTTACGTTCGTACTTATTACTTGGCCCGAGAAATATTTCAAATTATTATTATTACAAATTATAACAATGACTTTAAAATCATAGTTCTCAAAATTTTGCAATGAATGTTTCGCAATCTCCCCCCCCCCCAAAACCCTATAAGAAAACTATAATTATTAGAGAACAGGTCATATATATTTATAAGCTTTAATCATTTTAAGCGCTAGTTGTTGATCGTAGATTTAATGATAAATTATCAAAAACATAAAGTATTTGTATCTTATTGTAAATTGTATAAAACAAAAACTGCTAATTATTCAAAATAACTTCGTGTGTACATAGAAAACTTTATAACTTCTTTTCCATAAATGTTACTTTCATTTTTATTCATTAGAAGTTCCTTTTCATAGAACTCAATACGTGTGCAATTTATTCCATGTATTCGTCAAATACATCTTTTTATGCTACATAAATTTATTTGAATTTCAAAAAAGACTTTACAAATTCACTATGTAAAAAATTTAAAAATTATCAAACATTAATTTGAATAAATTATAAATATGCAACTTTAAAATGGAAGAATATTCAAAAAATCATATGTGACATTCTTTGTACAGTTATATTAAAATAAATAATTGGCCTTATTCTAATCAATAATAGTTTAAACAATAATTAGTGATACAGCATAATCGTAATATGTCGATTAATTAATAAATTTTATTTGATCAAAATAAGAATGAATTAATATATAAATAATTCAAATAAAATAAATAGAAAAAAAATATTATGTAAACGCTTTGTGTTGACTAATCTATCTCTATTTAAAAGAAAGTAAGGCAAATGTATGATATTACTTTAAACTATTTTATTATATATATCACGTATTTCGTGCCCAAAGTTATAAATAATTATAATAATAGTAAATATTGCTAATGTTATTAAAATTTTATTTAGTATTAAATTTTAATTAAATTTTCGATCAAATTTCCTGATGTGTTTTCAAAGCAAAATGACAATTTGCTTCATTAATCGATTTCCCAACGAAGGTCAATTATGGAATTCGCTATCTGCCTACTTCAATCTATATTTTTTCTTGATATGAACACATTTGGATAGTCTCTTAATGTTTAAAAGCTATGAATTTTTTAAATATTGATTTTCTAAGAATGCTATAATTATTCCAATTTAGAAGTAATATAATCAATATCTCGTGCAATAGAATTTTGATGTAAAAAAAAATAAAATTATAGATATTAAGAGTTATTTTTGCGATATCCCTATCAAATTTCTATTCAATTTTTCACTCGAAATTATATCACCTTTTACATTCACTTCAAAATGCTAAAAAAAAAGTTAATCTAACTTTCATAATCAATCTTTAATGTATATTAAATAATCATTACCTGTCGGTATTTTATTATCAATTCATTTTATAATATGATTTTATGCATTCCTATACTTGCATGTTTAGGTATATCAAGCTTACATAATACACGAAAAATTGATATATATATATATATATATATATATATATATATATATATATATGCATGAAAAAATATTTATATGTACGACAACTTCGCTTTAAACATAAACATTAGCACAATTGCAACGCTGAAAAAATTCATACATAAATAAAATAAATAAAAAGATTCAATGGCAATGGCATAAAGTACGAATTCCTATAACCATGTTCCCTTCGTACATATGATTGCGACAACATATTATTTAAAATCTCATTAGTAGTATTGTATTTTTTCTTATATACATACGTAATTATTGATCCCTTTTTCACATCTTATCTTTCAAGCCCAATGAATACTACAAAATCATGCATGCAGACACGATTAGATCGCTCTTCGTATTAGAGATAGCTATGAGCGTCACAGACTCGCATAAACAGATTCGGTCCAATGGCTGTCCAACGAAATGAGCAGCCATGCATGTGTATCCGAATATAGTTAACTCAGCGTAGATATACAAATAGAAGTTGTATACATCAAGGCTGATGAATTCAATACAAGTATAGTTTCGTGGTAATGAATTAGAGATTGCAATTTATTTAAATTGTTGCACTTCATTTTGAAACTGATAGTATTTATATACGTCTGCATAAGAATTTATAAATGTCAATCGTAAAGCAACAAACTTTTTTTTTATAGTACTCTATCCTCACACATTTCTTCCTTTCTTTTATTTTTAAATCGTTATAACTGTTTACCGGTACTTTATAACCATTATATATATAAATATATATATATATATATATATATATATATATAGTCAGAAATCACCAGTGATTTCATCAATACAATTATTTTATTAATTTCATCATTGGCAATTAGCACACACGACATATAATACTAAAAACTAGAAAGCAATAATGTACTTCACCGCAAATAATTATACAATTTCAATCACATGGAAAAATTATTACTAGATCTAAAGCCCAAGAAATATCAATATTGTTCAATTGAAGATATTTGTAATTGTAGCGATTGATGTTCTATTAATATTATTTAATAAATTACTCGATAAAATGAATTCTAGTAATAATATAAAGATACACGAAGATTTTACAAAAAGTTAATTGATAGTTACATGTACGTACGGAAAATTGACACACAATTTACGAAAACGCTCTTTTTATCAGCGACTAGCTCTATATAGAGAATTCCTTTCGTTTGCTCTTTTCCGGCTCTAAATTTCTTTTACTCCAATCAGAGTTTGGTACAGATTTTTGTAACTCCCATTTCGTGATCTTCAATCACAGAGCCTCTACCCCTATATTCTGTCACTAAATACCGCCTTTACGTTGGTTATAAATTAGATGATTTGCTCTTTCATCTCATTTTTTTTTTTTTTAAGAGTTCGAAAGAAATACGTAAATAAAAGATCAAATAAAAGCTTAAAACAAAAATGGAAACATAAAAATAATTGTAAATTGCATTAAATAAAATTAATAGCTGAGTTTCTTTTGTCAATATTGCATGGTCAAAGTAATTTTTGTTCGTATAATAAATAGGTCTTGAAGAGTTCATCTAAGTAAATATAAACTTAAGCAAATTTTCCTCGCAAACTTGTTTATTATATCCATTATTAAGTAATTCCGATAGTATTACTATCTAGAAATAAATTATATGCAAGATTGTAGAATAAAAATACTTTTTTCCATACTTTCATTTGTAAAACAGAATAAGACCTAAATAATGACAGACGGCAGAGTTATTTAAAAAAATATAAATATAATTGCAATTACATTCTGATCGGAAAAATTTAACGAAAATAAATAGATTATTTTAATTGAAAAAATAACTTAATCAAAATTCATGTCAAACTCACCTTCTAAAAATATTTAATCTCAAGAAATGAAAAATATAAGTAGAGAAATAAATTTAACATAGATTAGTTTGATATAGTGATGATAATTAATGTCAAATTAATAATAAAGCTGAGAAAAAAGGCCTAAAAACATCAACTGTAAAAAATAAATTGTTTTAAATTACAAAAAAGTATGACAAAAAATTTATGAAATAACACAATAGATTAAAAATGCATAATAAGCTCTATCTTTTTTCTAAAAATAATTATTTTCAATAAAAGATCAAATAATTATTTAATTAATAGCTAACAATGATTAGATTGCTAGATGCATATTAATATCAGAGTACATATATTAATATAAAAGTGCATATATTATAAAAAAAATCTCATTAAAAATATTTTGTATAATATAGATTAAATAATCAATTATTCAAACTTATGTATAACCAAAGAAATAAATAAAACTTTAGCAGCGATAATAAAAAATAATCGAAATGAACTTTTTTAAAAAAAAATTAAGAAAAACGTATTAAATTTATATCAATATTCTCATACTTAACAATAAAAAATAGTTCTTTACATTTGTAAATACTAAACTGACACATTACTTACATTATTAAGAAATATTTCGTGATTAAAAAAAAATATACATAACTAAATGTAAATATAAATGTAGTGTAAAATCATCGAAAAACTATATGAATAACTTTGTACCTCTTTATTTCTTGAAAATGTTAAAAATCAACATATGGTATATATTTACTACTCATTGGTTCGATTTAAAACAAGTGACATCCTACACTTTTCTCAAATTTTTCCATGTACGTTGGTATCTTAGTTTCAACAAAATTAGGTGATAATTTATCACTAACATCTATAATTGCATTATCAACACAATTTTTAAATGCTGTGACCTCTTCTACACATTTAGCTGCCTTTTGATTATTCTTTTCAAAACACTTGAATACCTATTATTATAATAATTATTAATTAATATGTATTTATTTAAAAATCAAAACACTATGCCTAAAATATATTGAACATACAAATTTACATATAAGTTGAATATATTTGACAATTAAATGATATTTCATAATTTTGTACATATCTTGCTGGATACTTCTCCAATACGTATTGGAGAAACACATGTTGTTCTACAAATTATAATATATATATATATATATATATATATATATATATATATATAGATATATAATAATTTTTTTTGTGTAATAAATAAGGTTGTATATAAAAAATATATTAAAAGATTGTTTGTAATAATAGAATATATTTTTATAAAGAATTTGCTCTATAAATGAAACGCTAGATAAAGAAAAAGAATTCAAATAAAGAATAAAAGAACATTTCATTTGTACTAAAATCATGTCAGTATGTTCCATTTCAAAAAATTTTCATCTTTATAATAATTGGAAATATTTTTAAGCCAATCTTAATAATAGAAACATTAAGTCTTTTATATGCTAATACTCTTTTTTAACAAAATTAAAAAAATTTTATACAGAATATTGAAAACATTAAAATTAAAAATAATAAAAATCTTTAAACTGAATGTACATTTTTAATATTGACCTTTAATAACTATTATTAATTAATAATAAACATTGTTATTAATATTAATATTATTATCATTGTTATTATTCTTGTTGTTATCATTTTTTGTATATATTTGATTATTTAATATTCTACGTAATCGTTAGGAGTCCTGGATACCAAGAAATGTGAATCAATTCAGAAGAAGAAATAAGAAAAGTGGAAAAAATTTTTTGAATCTTATTTATAATATAAGTTTTTATTACTAAGAATATATTATTAATTTAATTTCATCGACTGATCTTGCTGTTTTTAATTAAAATTCATATTTAATTATCAAATTGTGTAAATAACATCAACAAAATACAAAAAAAAATATCGTAACTTATGACTTTTTATAGTTTCGCACATATCTCATTTTGTTAAATTGCTTTCTTAACGAAAAGTATATAATTTTTGTTTAAGCTTCATTCTAACCAACTCAAGAATAATTAATTTATTCAATTTTGAAGATATCTAAATTCATTTTTGTTTAATAAGTGTCTAATAAGTGCATTCTGAAACTGATTTATCCTAAAACTATGAAAATTAACTTACTTTTGCCAGATAAAAGAGATTTTAATATTACAAAGAAATATCTATTACAGTAATAATAATAATCCAATATGGATGGTTAATCTCATGCAATTATTGATCGTTTGCAATATTTTTATAGTTAATTCATTTTATTAAAAATTATATTATATTTGTCTTAAACATTTATTTAAGACTTTTATTCTTTTAAATTTTCTTTTTAAATTAACTTTTTGAATTTTGCTTAACTAAGTGTCAACATTTATGTAATAAAAGGATTAGATTTGAAATTAACTTTGAAATTTATCCTCGTAATTTGATGCTTTGTTATTTTTTGTTTAAATTAAAATAATTAGCAAAACAACGATGAACATTTTTTAAATGATATAAATCGACAAGTTTTATTAATAAAGAAATTAAATTGACATTTGCACATATTTTCTAATCGAAACTAAAATGTCTTCAATATATTTAGAATTATCGTGCAAACATTTTTTATATTAAAAACAAAATGCTTTAATATTTTTAATAAATATTAAATATAAATTTTTTTTACCAGAAAAAAGTTTTACTTTATTTTATTAATTTATCTTTTTTCAAAATTTTTTCAAAAGTTAATATAATTTCGACTATGCATGGATTAAATCCAATGTCGACTTTTGAAATTAAATTTAACGAGACGGGAATCATTTACACATTCGCCAAAACGTTAAATAGAAATATCACATAAGTAGTATTCTAATTAATTGATGAAAACAAATTAAAAAGACATTAATATTAATTTGAGAAAATGTAGACCTGCTCGAATATAAATCAATTTTATGTACAAAAACGACCTCATTTGTTATTCGCGAAATTCCTAAACTTTTAAAATTATACAATAACAGTTTAAATTTTTATTGTTTTTATTATTATTGTTATCACAGCATTATCATCTTTGTAATTATTATAAACGTGACAATTATTCATTTGTTCTTTTTAAAAACAGGTAACATGAAAATGCTTGTAATTAGAGCCAAACCTTGCTATTCGAAAATATATTTGGTATTGCACGTACAGTACAATCTATAATATATTACAATTATTAATTAAACAGTAACCGATATCTATAAATACTAGCCCACCTTTGTAAATCTTCCTATCATTTTCCTAAGGTAAACACGAGTCGATGCCTTGACTATAAAAGTACAGGCAATACCCCTTAAGATGCCGTCATTCGTCAAGTCAGAAGAACGAACGAAACGATGGAAGGAGTATTGACCAGGTGATGACAGCAGCACCTAGTGATCGCACACCAACACGAGACCATCTGCACTCTACGGTAATTGTTTCACGTGCCTCGAGAACGTAAAACCACCCGACACACGTGACTCCGTGCACGGGTAAGTTCTGGCTGTAGGCATGCACGTCTAGGTACGCGGCGCAAGAAATCTTGGCGCTACCAAATCATGCAAGCTGACTGGAAATTCTGGAAAAAGGATGGAAAGTGGCACTCGGAACTCTCGAATGGAGATATAGAATCCACCATCGGTGAGAAAGGACAATGGATCGGCAGCGATGACCGCGTCATCAACGCCCCCAAACATCGCAACGAAATCTGCACACAAGGATTTACAAACTTCCCTTTCTGGAGAGAAGGAGAAGGTATAAAGCCAAGGCAATTGCCGAGGGCCCACGCAAACCCTTTCTACAATGGTCTGACGATCGATGGCGGCGCGAGGAGAGGGAGAGGGAGAGGGAGAGGGAGAGGGAGAGAGAGAGAGGGAGAGAGAGAGAGAGAGAGAATCTTGAGATAGAAGATGATTGGATACCTCGGCTGTCTTACCTCGATCGCCTCTATAGAAACCAATTGTATAGGTATGCAGTTGCTCTTTTAAAATAGGACAACACGTACTTTCATAAAATTGATCATAAATTAATTTTGATGTGCAATAGCTAAATATTTGAGTTATTTTATTGAGACATTAATGTGATTTAAGCTAATAACGCGAAGAACGAGTATCAAACCAAAATCCTTAACCGCGCTAATGGCATAATAATCCGTAATCTTGTGGATCCTATATCATTATTAAAATTATTATTGTTCATGCACTGCTACTATATCATTCATATAAATATTCATATATTTGTCTTAAATACTAATCTTTTTATAAATGTCATTGTTAAATTGTATATAATTTCGTACTTGATTTTTGTAATCTGGACACGTGGAGGGGGTCTCGAATTCAAAAAATTTTCCAATTTTGCTCAAAATACGTGCTGCCTCAATCTCAGTGAGATTCTGTTTAAGCGTGTGTTTTTCATCCAATATCCTGAGCTTTTCACTCCACCACTTCTCGTAATTATATACACGATCTTGACTTATCTGGTCTGTAATGCATCAAAATTATAAATAAAATAACCATTAGTGCCTATAAATATTAATAGGTTTTTTTAAATTATACTTTAATATAATTACAAATACTAAACGTATCGGCGAATAATATATAGTTATAGCCAGAGTTATCAAATGCAAGTCTTTCCTATACTTATTTAATAATTTAATAATAAAAGTTTCTAGTCACGTAAAATGTTATACCTAAATAGCGTGTTATATGAAGTTTTCAAATCACGTTAAGATTTTCAAACACATAAAACACTGTTTTTTAAAACCATTGATTTAAAGCTTTATAAAGTGTAAGGCAGTATAAAACATAGATTAATGAGAGCTTTTTACAATAACCTAAAGGTTTCCTACAAGTGAAAAACTATTATAGGTAAGTTTCTAGTTATAAAAAAAAACGTTGTTTTCTTGTTTCAAGCTTATAAAAATTTTAGATTGCATACATGTTTAAAATTGTGTAAGATGATATATTTATTATTAATACTTATCCGTGTTAATACAAAAATTTGGATATTAAAATATGAAGAGATAAACGAAATAATTCCAATATATAGACAAACAATATTCTATTATATCTCGAAATACCAAGCGTTTGTGTGTATGTGTAGAAAGCGTTTTACCTGACATAAATACGCAAACATATTATTATTAGAAAAGTTTTTTTTAATTACTTTCAAGCCAAATCAATATTTTAATTGAATATCATATATTAATAGAAAATCTAATAAATCCATTTTTAATAATTACTTGATTTTAATCTCTCCTGCAATCCTCGTCCAATATCCATTCCACGAATTTGCAATGATTTTGCTGTTGTAATGCAATCATACCGACAATATCCTCCAGAATTCATATTGTAAACTTCTTGATATAAAGCTTAAAATTTAATATATTACTTAAAATTTTGAAGAAAAAAAAGGTAGAGCTCAACCGCTAATAACTATAACAAAAGAAATCACACATGAAAACTGTCATATTAAACAAAAGAAAATTAATATTCAATATTCTTCATAATCATACATCCAAATCTGAATATACATGAAGTTATAATTTATTTATTTATTTTATTTATTCATTGTACAAAATCATTTTCCAAAATCAGTTGTTTTATTATTATCCGAAAACATAATTATAAATGTTCGTATAAGACAATTGTCAAAATATAAGTTCCCATAAATCCCAAAATAGTTATTTTATTTAGTAAGAATTTATTTATATTTATTCATTCAATGAATAAAAATATTTGCAGTACTCATATTTTATGTATATAGCAACAACAGCTAAATATTTTATTGTCAAGACTTTTATTTTACTATAATTTTATTGAATTTATCTTCATTCTCAATATACGAAATTTAAAAATTATTTTGAATAAATAAAATTGAACATGTTTATATACAATGTTTTCTCTATTTATTACAAATAAACATCATAATATTACGAGTATTATTAAATAATATTGATATTGTGTATAAATTCAAACGAATGATTTTTTATTTAACTACATGATCAGTACTTACAGAAATGTTTGCATATTATTTATATCTATTGATATTTCCTCTGATGGTATAATATTTACGAATTATAAATTTAATGTTTAATGTTATTTATGAATACTTAACACAGTATGCTTTATGATGACGAATTTATACTTGAATATCATTGTAGATAAAAGCATGGCATAACAATCAACCATATATACCTCATAATAAAAGTTACACTATTCGAAAAGATGGGAAGAATTATAAAACCATGGAGGCGAGAGCAGTTTAGCTACTGTCAGGCGACGGGTTGTTTCAACTGCAATAGTCAATACAAAAAACAGCTACAATTTTTAATACATTAGTTTTTCTTTTCGTTTTTTGATAGAATCTTGAACATAATCGTTGAATATATCAAATTTTAGGAAGCAACGAACGAATGATATTCTAGTGCATGCCAATAATTGGGAATTTACAATAATTTCATAATACATCAAAATTAAACGCATACAAAGTGAAAAATAACTACGAATAAAATGATAATGACCAAAAAGTATCTTGTTAAATTTTAATTCTTGAATATATAGACGTAAACAGTATTAATAATGTTATTCAACATTTTACTTATTTTCATCAAGAATAAATTATTCACTTATGAATATCATTCAAAATCTTATATTTTAAAAAAGTTATAAAGTTTAGACTTATATATATTTTTCTAGTTCGAAATATAATAAATATTTATGCTCTGCACTGTAAAATACAATTTATATAAATTTTTCGATTTCGCCAAGTATAAATAAAACGTATTTAAATAATTATAATTTATTTTTTATAATTTCTTACTTCAAGATGGTAAAAAAATTTTCCTTAAATTATTGAACTCTAAAATGATTGTAAAATACAATTTAATAATATTTTATAATTATTTACAAATTAAAATAAAATTATAATAGTTGGAAAAATTGTTTTATTTTACATAATATTTAAATTATTAAATAATATAATATGAACATAGATTCATAAATTAATTGATAATAAATGTATAATTAATATAAAATAATTCAAAGTATATACTGATTAATTAATAATTGTCAACTTACAATTAATAAAACATAACATACTCGCATGTAATACAATACAAAATATTACATTAATTAATTAATATATTTTCAAGCAAATACAAGTAGAAAACTTATTTGAATATTTTAGAAATACAGAAAAATATGAAAATTCTTGATAATGACATTTTGAGTAATCGCCTGTCGATATATAAATGAAATAATTAAAATTTTTGTTATCCTGCATGCCCTAAATCCCAATAATGTTCTCCGTAATCGCCGTTTTTATTACCCCATCTCATCTAATAAATAATAATTAAAAAATATTAATACTTTATCATTAAAAATAAATATTAAAATAAATAAACACTTGATATTATTTTATTTAGGAATTAACATACCTTCCCCTGAAAATGGTTTTTATTAAAATTTCTTTGCTCAAATCGTTGCTCCCATTCATTAGGATTTTCACATACGTGACCAAATTCAATAATCATAGGGTCGGTTTGCTCAGAGAATATATCTCTATAAAAATATTTTAATGAATCAAGAATGTTTAATTAATTCGTAAAACTTAAATCAGAACGAAACTTACTGAAAAAATTGACTTTTATGAATAATGTCTATTAAATCTTTTCTAGAAAATTCAGGTCTGCTCTCACTTTCGATAAATTTCATATCTTCTAAAATTTAATATAATATTATGGTCAATTTAGCACATAACATAATGATCCTTCAGAAAAATTTATAAAAGTTTCTCATAAAATGATGATTTCCTTCATAAGAAAATAATGAGTATATAGAATGAATATTAAATATCAGTGAACTACTTGTTTCAAAATATTATTTACAAAATATTCGTATCTTTATTTAAGACCTTATATACCAATACTAATATTGCGAAAGATAAGAATATATTATTATAATAACACATTATATATACAAACTTATATAGTTCATGAAATCATTAATAGGATTAAGTAACAAAATTGACTGTGTGACCTATGAATAAAAAAAAAGTTTTAAAGTATTTCAATTTAATATGTGAAAAAAATGAAAAATTATTTATTAAATCAAAAAATCAGATAAACAGATATACGTTATTGAATAAACAGAAAATATTTTGTGCTCAATATCAATTTACAATTTTCTCTTTTTATTATAATTCTATGTAAAAATATGACAAAACATAATGCTATAACAATACTTTCCAGATTTTTGAACTGTTGTTATAGAAACAATCACTAAACTATTTATCTTGGGGGAATTTTTAAAATAACTTGTTTAAAATGACAGATATTAAGTGAGTCCAGTATTATAATTTGAAAAGTTCAAACAATACAATATATCAAATAAAATTAATCATAAAAATTCAATATAATTATTACCAATAATATTTTGGTAATATTCCGTAGAATTTTCATCCACGTGGTTGTAGATGTGCATGCGCTCACTTTCCATATACATTCTATATACTTTGTATTAAATAAAAGCTCTCTCATGCAATAAAAATTTATATATCACAAATCACATTAAATTTATGAATAAATAATGAAACGAAATGATTGTCTTTCAGTTAATAGAATGTGACGATTGCAATATATATTCAATTTTGCGTATTGTAATTGTTAGCAATAAATATAAAAAATATAAAAATATAGCTGAATAGCAAATTGATATATTATTCCGAATATATTATTCAATTATATATTATTACTAAAACATTATTCTAACCGAATAGTTGATAAATCGATAAATTATATGTTAATGAATATTGAGAATACAAATGTAAATGAGATAAATAAAAAATTAAAAAATAATTTAAACTTATATATATTTCGTATGTGACATATGAATACTCTTTTCGATTTTTTATATCAGATTATTTTTACTATTATTTGAATAACAAAAAAATCACAAAAATATATATATTATTCTGTTTTATAGATTAATAATTAATATTTATTTAGATTCATAAAAAAATTATTAAAATCATATAAAAAATGAAAAACTGAATTTATTTAAATGAATAATAAATAATCAGAAAGTAAATAATAATATAATTAATATTTATATAAAAATACACTGGAAAGCAATTTCATTCATAATTTGATTCATATATTCTATTCGCTTATTGTAACAATTAAAAGTTAATAGCACTAAATTTAAAATAGAAAATAATATAAAAAGAATTAAACGCAGAATAATAATTAGTGTTAATCTTATATTTTAAACTTATAAACACTTTTATATAGCACTGCATTTTAATATAACATCTTAATGCGAGAACTCACGCTTTCCTAATATTAATGTAAATGTAAAATACAATAGCTACAATTAAGATTAATATTTGAATATTGATAATATTTCTTATTATTATTTACAAATTTACAAAGCGTGTACATTGAGACAATTAAATATTTTAATTTTTAAGAACATTGATATTCTTTAATGAAATCGATGAGACTAATGAAATACAAAAAAAAATAATATTAATTATAATAATAATAACATGTGCCTATAAAAAGTTTGTATTGAAGACGATAATAAAAATTTTTTCTACGAAAAAATGTTATAATCTTTAATTCTTAATTATACCTGGGATCTGAAGACCTCCACTGTTTCGATAAATTATACCTCCAATAATTAAATTAATTAAGTTATTTATAAACATGAAATAGAATAAAATATATTTATAATACATTATAGTGTTAATATTCGATGTTCACTCTGTTCGGATAGATTTAACACTAGGCAGCATAAAATGAATGTTACCGTCTTGACCCAATAACTTTTTTGTCTGTCACGCTTCATCAAACACTCTCATGTGAAAGTGTTTGGTCGCAACAAAAAATTCCTTTGTCTCAGAATTGATTTCGTCCAAATATATCTTGATAAAAAGACAATATGTTGAAAATTGAAAGTTGAAAATTAATAACATGATATTTATTTTCTTTATAACAAGTGTAAAGTCTTCGTTAATTTACTAATTTTACATAAATTAACTTACTTATAAGAATAAATTTAAATACTTGAATAGCTGCAGTATATTACAATTAAAAATAAAATTAAATAATATTTTTATAATAATTTTCGTAATTCGTTTTATACTTAATGAACAAGATCGTAATAAACTTGAAAAATATTATTTTTTAATTAGCTAGCATAACTATTTCTCGCACATTTTAAAATAGATTGTAAAAGCTTAACAAATCCAGTATCTTTGGGCTTTTCTAAGCCCCGAAGCGCTCGGTTTTTCATTACAGCAACAAATTCTCGATTACTCAATTGCCCATCCACTGTAAATATAAATGTATTGTAATAACTATATTTTATATAAATGTTTTTGTAATAAATAATAAATGATAAATTTATTTACTGTTTTCATCGAAAATTGTATAAACAACTTTGATTATATGATCGGACAAATCAACGTGAGATACAGTTTTTGCAACGTGCTTTAAGGTAGCTAAAACAAGTATAAAAGTTGTTATTAATTATTTCTAGTTCTATATACATTTCATCATGTGTTTTTTTTTTCAAATAAACACTTATGTGTAATAAAAATTGCATATGATTTGGAAATTTTACCTGGATCAATTGATGCTCCAGCTATATGATAAAATGTCAGAGCTGTATCGACATCATTGATATTACTTAGAAAATGAAAAAATTTAAGATAATCCTCTTTATGAACCCCCTCAGAACTGTCCTTAAAACTACAAATATAAATTATAGATGTTTTTAACTAAAAATAGTTACATCTACGTGTTGAAAAATTATTTATTCATAAATGTTTACATAAATTTATTTTCAACGGTTATTCATTTAAAAACGTATTTGAAATATATCGAATATTTATTTATATGTCTCTAAAATAAATTTATACTTACAATTTCTTAACTCTCTTAATTATACGCGATTTTTTTATCTCTGTAAAGCCAGCATAAGCTAAAAGTAATTCGGTAAAAGCAACTTCACTGATATAACCTTTGTCATTGGGCTCCTTCCGCTCGAACTAAATTAAAATACATTAATAAATATGTAATTAATAATTAGCAAGTATAAGTAAAGATTTAATATAATGCATAAAAATGAATAAAAACTAATTTTTATATACCTCAAGACTCAGAATTTCACCCTGCAATTGCTGTTGAAAATCCAGGAACTTTTCAATTTTCAGTTTTTGCTTTAAATCAGATCCAAAAAAATAAGTCATTAGTGCTGAATTAACGCCCTAAAAAAACATTTTTTAAAAGATATTATTAAATGCAGAAAATATCGTAATTATTTCATCGGTTATTTTGATGATTGCGTGCATAACAAATTTTCCAAACTTTACGTAGTCTAGAATTTTTTTAAATTTTATTCTAATTATATTATTACCTTAAACGTATTACCAGTATTTGCATGGTCTCTATGACGATTACCAATACTGCTTTGTTGGCGAATTAAATTCGAAACTTTATTAAATTCTTCAAAATCTACATCACCATCACCATTTACGTCAAACATTCTAAAAGCTATTTCAAAATGCCGACGAGATGCTGCAATGAAAAAAGGTATGGGTTTTATTTTTAATTTATAAATTATAAAATGATTTCAAAGCTTACTTGATAAAACAGTGAGTAAAAATATATAATCTGAAAATGTTATAAGACCGTAACTTCCAAGTTTGTAGAAAATACTGTTTTCGCTTAACTCCAACTCTAGTTTTGTATGCACAGTCTGATCAAATTAAAATTTTCGCATGTTACATAATTTATATTAGCATTAATTATTTTAAATATTAGTATTTACCTTGGGATCATACCGTTTGTATTTATCCAATCCTAAACCTATAAAATATATTTTATGAATACAAATATGAATGATATAGAGAATATAAAAAATGTAGAAAGCTTAACAAATATAGACCTTACACATTTGTTACATTTAAAATACGAAATTTTAACAAAATTCAGTTGCCAAATAATTCATGCAATATTAATATTATATTATTCCAAAGCAGTTATCAGCATGAGAAGATAGAAGTTTTATCGGACAAATTAGAATCAAATTAAAGTTAATATGCGATTTCATGCAAAATGATTTATATCTGAAAACTAATTTTGTAACATTGTAAACTATAACAAATTCTTTTAAAAAAAGAAATATCTACTTTTATAAGAAGAACCATTAACAATCATTACCAAAAATTACTAATGAAAGCTTGAGAAATTACCCTGCGGCTGTAAAACACCAGGTGTCAGTGACCTTAAAAAATCATCTGGAGTCATCAACACCTCATGTGTACCATTGACTGGATTTATAACTTCAAGTGTTGCAAAATATCGAAACACTTTATCTGGAGTTGAAAATTGCCTTATGCGGTTCTCATATTCGATTATCTGTATATATCAATATTTATACTTGTTATCTCAATAATATTTTCAGTTGAAATAACTATTGAATTTTAAAAAAGTATTTATTCAAAATTAAATTAATTATTAAACTAGTCCTTAAATTGTAAAAAAAAAAAAAAAAAATCTTCCCCATTATAGTTTACAATTTTGCAACAAACTTGTTTCTTATTGGGGTAGTAGTCTTCATTACAAAATCTATATGTTTTTACTATTTTACACCATTATTTTAATTTATATTAATAAAAGATGTACGATGCAAAAGCAAAAGATGAAAAAATGAAATTACAAGTAAAAGAACTATACTGAAAATTTGTTTATTAAATAAATTTAAAAAGTTTAATTCTTCATATATAAATATATGACAGTGAATATGTGAAAAATAGAAAATCAATTAACATTTAATCTAATTCTGTTAAACTTCAGTATAATACTCCTTTAAGTTGTTAGTTTAAAATGAAGGAAGTACGTTACAATAATGATAATATGAAAGAAAAAAGGGCATAAATCAAAAAAAAAAAAAAAACGAAAGAAAAAAGTGATTAAGATAATCTGGAAACAACCCACGATATCCATTGTATTAGCATAAGTACAATGAATTCAATTATTCACCGTGCATTTTGTCAATAAGCTCATATAAAAATAATGGTAAACAAACTTTACCATCTGGCTGTTTCATGCCTGGGGTTATAGCTCTTAAAAAATCATCAGGTGTCATATAGGTCTCTGAATTTTCCTGATTCATAATTTTTACTGTGGCAAAATAACGAAAAATTTTATCTGGAGTTGAGTATGCACGCATCCGATTTTCATACTCAATTATCTGCAAGAACGCTCCAAGAGCTTCATTAAAACTATTAATATACCAAACATGGTAAAACAAATCATTCAATAATTTACATTAATTTAATATTTAATCATGAAGTGTTTTATTATAAATTATTATATCGTACTAATGGTAGATTACAATTTTACCAATTAGTATCAATTAGTATAAAATTCTAAATTAAATTTTACAATAATATTTTTAAAATTGATAAAAATCAAAAATTTATATTACTATACAACATTTACAAATTAACCTTTCTATCTCGAAATCCCACTTTATCTTTCTTGCTTTTTTTCTTTTTGATTTCATCCTGTTCAAACTCTTCGGTAATATAATTTTCCTCTTCATTTTCATTAGACTCAATATTTGCCGCTGCTTCTATACTTGGAAAGAAAATACTCCTTATTCTGAAATTCATAATTAATTATTACAAATTAATCATCAAGCTTATATTATATGAATATTACAAATAAAACAAAATCTATTTTGTTAGATATTATTTGGATGAAAATTTCAATAATTACTTATGCCAATTAAGACTGGTTATAATAATAAACGATACTGTCGCAAATCCAAATTTTTGGGTTAATGGGCCGAGTTGCTTCTGCCTATGTCCAAAATTTTTAAATGTACGTCGTGCTTGATAAATGCAAGCTTCGGTTCTTTTGCATTTGTAAATCTTAGTTGCGATCGTATTAATATGAGGTTCTTGTTTCATAAATAATGTGAAAAATTGTCTTCTAAGAAGCATCCTGTTGAATTTTAAGCTATATAGTGTTATATTAAATAAGCAATAAATTACAATAAAAACCAATAGTTTAACTTCAACTCGACTACTTAAAACTTATATGCAAATGATAAAGTTCTCCTCTTAACTTGACTCGATAATACTTTGGCGATAACATTAATTATTAACTTTCAAGATTAAAATTTATTTAAACTATAAAAGAATTTACACGGCTCAACGAATTCGACATTAAATTATTAATCGAATTTTAATCACTTTTAATGTACACTAGTAAAATTGATTAACGTTTACCTGACATTAAATGTCGGAAAATAATGTTCCTAATTTTTTGAAGGACAAAAAACTTGTATTCAAATTTGGCAAAAACTGCCCTCGTAAAGCATTGAAAATCTACTAAAATTTTGGAATATTTGGAAGAAGTCCGAAAATGTACGTGAGACCATAGAGTTGAGCTAAGCTAGACGGTGACCTGAATTGTTCCATTCGCACAAAACGTTTTAGTGTCGAATTTCTCGACTTCCCGGGCAATGAATTTTTCAAATGTTTAACTAACTCAAATGACAAATTAAAAACGGTACACCTACAAGTAGTAATAATGAAAAATCAATTTCGAAGGCAAATTTCTTTCTTAGTTCGTTTACGGTCCTTGAGTTATATTAAACATGTTTCTACCGATTCATTCTACTACATAATAAATAAGTGCAAAGCCGTATGTCAATGTCAATTTAGACGCATACGACAATTATTAAGCTCATCTTGGACTTGACTTCACCGATAATTGATTCCATTTTTCTTGACGCACTTATCCATTAAATACCTCGTGTCATATTTTACAAAACTTTTGTCTAACTTGATATTTACATTGGATGCCCACATTTTTTAACTCATAAAGAACACCCATTAAAGCTGTCCCATTAAAGTCTCGACTGTACGAAAATGTTTTACACCACAAGTTTATTAATAATACAATTTAAATTAATTTCAATGGTTGTTAATTAAAAAAATTTTTAAATTAATAATAATGTTTACAATTATTGTCTAAAAGTATTATTACATAATTACAATAAGTTAACATAATTATATGTAAAAGTGAGACAGAGAAAGAGAGAGAGAGAGAGAGAGAGCGAGTTAGAGAGAGTAATAAGTATTATATTTATTTATATCTTTAATGATTAAATCATTAAGGAGATATATAATAACAATTAATTGTATCGTTAAAAATTAAAATATAAAAATGAGAAAATATAAAATATAAAATTAAGAGGAAGGCAATTAGATATTAGCGTATTAAATAAAAGAATAAATACTCCAACCAGAATAGTTGAATTGCCAAATTTATCCATCAAAAATTAAAACAAGAATATATAGAATTAATTTTATCATTAATGGTATGAAAATCTACTTTACCAATACGCTACAAAAGCCATAAAATATCTTTGTTTTATTACTTTAAATTAAATCGAATAATATATTTCATTTATTTATTAGACAATTTTCGCTTTTAATCAATTAATTCAATATTCAAAACAAACAAAACTATAATTTTTCACTCTCTTCCTCGTTCATGAAAAATTTTATATTTTTACCGCTTAGATTTTATTACTGGCAACCTACGCAGAACGCGTCCTGGAATTAATTTTTGTTTTTATTAATTATTCAAACTTTTGATAAAATAGCATCTTAATCAAATTCTAGTCAATACATTGAATTATTAATTTTTATAATGATTGGGAATATAATTTGGTACCAATGAGCCTCGAATTACACGAAGCTATCTAGGTTTATTATTATATAATTTGCTGAATAATTACTTCATTAATAATATTAATTCCAAGATTTTTACTTAAATATTTCTTTTCAGAGCTTCTGCTAAAGGAATATAGAATTTGCAATTATTATAAATATAAGCATTAATTGATAACAGAAGTTCAGCAAATTTCCTGTCATTTTTTATATATATGTACATTTTGAATATCATTAGCAAGAATCTATAAAAGATTTTTAAAAAAAAACCCATCTTCAAACTTTATTTCTTCTAAATATTCAATTTCGAAATATAATATTAGTAATGTCAAAGTTTGTCGAAGTCAACTTACCTTTGATAAAAATAATTAAGTATATTTCTGATGAAAAAATCTATTTCAATACTTGAATTGATAGATGACAAGAATTATTAGAATTTACATTTATAAAAAATATTTATCATATATTTACCGAGTGTCAAATCCATTTTTCTTATGATTAAATAAGACTCAAGTACAAAGCCCAAAAGTATCATAACGGATTAGAGTCAAGCATATAGTTAGTTAATATTGCTAACAAACTCATAAAATTATCTCTATGAAGTTGATGAATTATTGAAATTAATTTTTCAACTTTATTATACTATTATATTTTATATATGGTTTATTAGAGTTTTCATTATCATAGATTTTAATTTGAATCACTTTATTAGATACTGTAATTATAATAAAGTATAACAAATTATTCCTAAATATAAAAATTAATTGTTACCACTTAACAAAATTAATTTTTTATATAAAAATTGTAATAAATTTATATTACAATTTATTATATTACTCTTAATTGTAGAAATATTTTAAGGATTTGAAAAGCTTAGGATTCTCTTAATGATTTTCATATTAAATAGTTAACATATATATATATATATATATATATATATATATATATAAATAAATTTTAAATATAATTCTGATTAAATTAAATGTATTAAATTTAAAATTAATCTTAAAATTATAAATGGATTATAATTAATCCATTACAATTTATCATAATCATCGGATCATTAGTGCGTAAAATGAAAAGAAATATTAGAAAATTACTATATATATTTATTTATATTCTATAAATTCTATAAACTTTTATAGTTTAATATTTACACAACAGTTAGATTTCTAACTTGTTAAGTAACAACACATAGATGAAAAGAAATCTTACTCTTATAAAATTGTTAAATAAATCATCTAATTATTTTCAAATAACATTGAATAAGAGATAAAGTTAAAATATGTTCAAAAATTAAAAGTATTTGTAGAAATAATATCTACTCATTGTTATAAAAAATAATATATAAAACTTTTAAAATGATAATTTTATATTTTTCTAAAAATTTAATTTATACTTGATATTTCTGAACCCTATTGCCTGTGACATTACATCAATATTTACAACTATTTTAATTTATATAATTTACATAAAAGAACTTCAATGAATTTTACATAATAATGTAAACATTTATCCATAACTCGTGTCAATTGTCTTTCGCTTCTTTAATATTTTCAACTAAATTTTCTGATTTTGATTTTGGATCCCATAATTCGTGTTTTATAAATCTTTTAGCAACATCTTTATTAATTCTTGGCATTTTTGTATTTCTATCATGAATTTGCTTAGCCCTAGCCATAGATTCCTTTAAACGTTCATTTTCTGCTTTAATTTGATGGTTCATCGGGTCGATTCCTTAAAAATTAATTTAAGTATATTAAAAACTAGGAAAATATCATAATTGTATAATATATTATTACAGAAAAATTATAAGTTTAATACCTTCTGCTCTCAGATACATCCAAAATAAACTATTCATACTAAATGACATAAGTAGATTAAATTTAATTTTTTCCATATTTGAAAGTTGTTGATAAAATTCTGGATTTTCTATGAATTTAAGAATTTCTTGTATTTCATCGACAGATACAATAAACTCTCTTAATCGATCAACAATGTCCGAATCATTTGAAAGTTCTTTGAAATCAAAATCCATGATGACACTAAAAAATTTCTTAACTTAAAAAATAGAAATACTTTAAATACAAATGATAAAAGATTGCCAATACATTGACAATTTGTTATGTACATTTAGTAATAGATAAAATCATAAAATACTTTTATAATATCTCATTTAGGTAAAAACAATTAAACTAACCAAAAAGTTTCATATTTAATATAATTATTAAACACACTCTAAAGCAATCATAACGTAAATATTGAAAATAATTTATTTATAAAATTGTTTTAAAAAATAATATACAACATAATTTGCTCGTTTAAAGCGAAATTTTTAATAATTACGCGTACAGTTATATATTTAAGAATAAAAAAAACTGCATTATGATTTTTTTATCCAAATATTATATCATACAAGATTTAATATTGACGATCGCAATATTTAAAAAATTATTTATCTTATACATTACCTTTGTAAAACTATTGCACTTTAAAATAAAATAAAGATATTAATAAAATTATTGATATCCAATCTATCATCGATCGTATTATAAATTAAATCTACATTTTGAACGTAATATACACGGATGTTTTACTCAACTTTATCATATATAAAATAATAAATTAAAATCTAATATTTAATTTTCTAATATATATTATGCGATTAAATAGCAAGTTGAACTTTTTAAATATTAAAATTTATATAAACAGATTCATTAATTTCTTAATATTTATTTAAACAGACAATATTATTGGGAAATTACTTCATTTCATTAGAAATTTTAATATTCCAATTATTTTCTAAGAATTTCAACATGGATTTTTATTACACATATGCATGCATAAAAATATAATATTTAAAAGCAAATATATTGTATTGCCATTATGCAATTTAAATTAACGAATTAAAAAATTTGTCGTAAATATAATTTAAAAATTTAAACTGCAAAATATATGTTTAATTTGAAATAATAAGCATAATAATTAATGCAATGTGTTAAATTATTCTTCTTAGCTTAAAAATAGAAATTAATCGGAAACTTTTTATATTAATAATAAATACTTAACTCTATAGATTTACATTTTTCTTGATCAGTTAATAATAAAAAATATTATGTGCTTTGCAAATCTATAAAATATCATAAGACTATTTTTGAAACATGACATTTTACTTCTTTTTTTAATTCAAATCTATTTATAATTTATTATTGATCCCAAAATGATAAATAGATATCACCATTTTTACTCTCCTCTACAGTTTATTATATTGAATTGACATTTTTGCAATTTAGATGGGAAAATTACTTAATATTATTATTTTTCATTTATAATATACATATATAATTAATAGCTAATTATGCTGCTTAAACATGAATTATTATTCTGATAAATTAACTGCAATTTTAATTAGTTGAAGTTTTTAGTCCAATCTTTTTTCTTTTTTTTTTATCGTTTTACAGGAATAATAATTCCCAATGAATAATAATTTACGAAATATGTATTCGACACTAGTAACTAACGTCCTATCTGTGACGTAAAATACGTGATCGATGATGCGCTCATAGCAATCATATGCGATCAATGCATATAATTTTAATGACCAAAATATTGATGGCAATATAGAGATTGATCATGCCTTAGAGTTGAATATTTTTTTAGTAAATTGTAAATATATTTCGTTATCTGTTTATATATTTATTGTCAGATATGAATGTAATAAATGCAATTAAATATTATGTTACGAAAATGACAGAAGAGAGTGGGCCAGGAATGAAAGTACTGTTAATGGATAAACAAACGGTATTTATTGCTTAATACGTGTACTCTTTAATAATGTGTATATAAATATTATTGTGATATGCACGCTAATGTGCACCCACAAATGCAAAGTACGTAATAATTATTTTAAGTTTTTTCTGTAGGTGAATATTTTATATTCTACGATGCATTCAATTATAGAAGAATAATATATGATGAGATGTGAAACTAGTGTCGTCTGAAATTGAAATGTTACTTTTTTTCTTTTACAGACAAGTATAATCAGTTTGGTTTTTAGTCAGTCGGAGATATTAATGAAAGAAGTTTATCTATTTGATCGCATTGATGCTGCTGTTCGTAATGAAGGCTTAAAACACTTGAAATGCATTGTTTTTGTAAGGCCTACCGAAGAAAATATTAGACTTTTGTCCGATGAACTTAGATATCCAAAATATGGAGTTTATTATATTTGTAAGCGCAATATGCAATACATATCCTTATTTGTGTTAATAATAATATTCCATAATGTTTCAAATTTTTGTTCAATAGATTTTAGTAATATTATTCCAAAGACAGACATTAAGCTTTTAGCAGAAAATGATGAACAAGAGGTCGTTCGTGAAGTCCATGAATTTTATGCCGATTATTTGGCTATAAATTCACATTTATTTTCATTTGGTATCAGTACATGCTCTAAAGGTAAACTTTTTGAGATAAATACTTTAAAGATAAAATATCGATATTAATTCACCGAAACAACATATTGATTCTAATTGTTTATATTTATCTGAAATATATCAGATACTTGAAATAATTATTTTAAGAATATTATTTATTGTATATAATATTAAAATTGTGTAATAATTTATAAGCGGATTGATACAAAATATAAATTGAGATTAGCTTGGAATATAATATACTAAATGTCTGTAATACTTCAGTTTGTTTACTTTTTAAAATTTTACTTTTTAAAATATGAATAGGACTGAATTGGGAAAAACCATATTTTGAAAGAACAGTGCAAGGGATAATCGCTGTATTATTATCATTGAAAAAATGCCCACTCATACGTTTTCAAAATAATTCCGACATGTGCAAACATTTAGCTGAAAAGATTCGTTATGTATTAAATCAAGAATCAAATTCCTTCAAATTCAGACAAGAATCGCAACCAATATTGTTGATTCTCGATAGAAGAGACGATCCAGTTACTCCTCTATTAAATCAATGGACTTACCAAGCAATGGTACATGAATTACTAACGATTAATAATAACAGAGTAGACTTATCCAATGTTAAAGGTATAACAAAGGAGTTAAAAGAAGTTGTACTTAGTGCACAACACGATGAATTTTATGCTAATGTAAGTAATGCTATAAATTTTATCGATTATTTATAATAACTCGGAATAATTAATTTCGATTAAAAAATAATTATAATATAATGTAGACTAGGTGCACCGAAGTATTTACGTTTTTTATAAAAATAATACTATTTCATATTCAAAATGAATTAAAGCACTTATTTTACAACTATAATTATTTATAGAGTGCGTTATATGTAATATTATTTATTAATGTAAAATGTCATTATTGTACATTGAGCTAATTACAGTAATTACAAAAATGCTGTAAGTAAAATCAAATATTATAATTTTAAAAATCGTTTAGAATTTATATCTCAATTTTGGAGAAATTGGACAAGTCATAAAAAGTTTGATGGATGAATTCCAAAAAAAAGCAAAAAAACATCAAAAAGTTGAAAGTATTGCAGATATGAAAGCTTTTGTTGAAACGTATCCATTATTTAAAAAAATGTCTGGTACAGTTGCTAAACACGTGACAGTGGTTGGTGAACTCTCTACACTTGTTGCAAATTACAATTTACTTGAAGTTTCGGAGCTAGAACAAGAATTAAGCTGTCAAAGCGAACACTCCACTCAAGTAATATTTACACTATATTAGTTTTATAATTAAAATGCATGAAATGTAACAAAATTATTATTCTGAAAAATTTAATTAATAAAATGTATTCAAGCATGATAACGATAAATATTATTAAAATTAATGTAAATTTCATTCTAGCTACAAAAAATTAAGAAGCTCATTAATGATAGTCGAGTACGTGACATAGACGCCACTCGTTTAGTTATGCTGTATGCTCTTCACTACGCTAAACAAACTAGTAATGATATTGCTGGTTTATATTCAATGTTAAAGAAAAGAAATGTTCCAGAAAAATATACAAAGGTAATCAAACTTATAACAATATGTAAATTATATAATATTTTTAAAATATTGATAGTCGAGTTACAGCGTTTCATAAACATCATACATACTTATTCACAAAACTCGATATTTTATGAATTAATTAAAATTTGAGATGAAAAAAAGTAGTAACCCTGTAATCAGTAGTAGTTATATGCTTATTCCTTCTTACGCAATATAGGTGCTTCATATATATATATATATATTACCGTATATCGTAAAACCAGTGCTATCGATAGTTTAACATATTTTTACATCATAGTTTATAAACTAATAGTAACTACATTAATAAAATGAAATAAAATTCTTTTAATATTTGTAGAAAAAATATTATATATGGCTTTTGTTTCTTAGCTTGTATATAGTATATTAGATTATAGTGGAGTTTCCACCAAACAAATAAATTTATTTGATCGTGAAGCTGTTGCCAAAATTACGAAAAAATTATTTAAAGGATTAAATGGTGTTGATAATATTTACACCCAACATACGCCTTTACTAACTGAAATAATAGAAGATCTTATTAAAGGAAAATTAAATTCTCAATCATTTCCATATCTTGGAAACACTGTAATAACAAGAAAGTAAGTTCTTTCAATCGAACAATTATTATCTATTATTATCATTTATTATTTATTACAATTGTAAGTATATTCTTCTCACAGACCTCAAGACATTATAGTATTTATGATCGGAGGAACAACATACGAGGAAAGTTTAGCAATTTATAATTTAAATAAACAAAATCCAGGAACAAAGATCATTTTAGGCGGTACAACAGTTCATAATTTTGACAGCTTTTGTGAAGAGATTGAAGCAACAGTCGTTGGCACTATTGCAAGGTATAAACCGAGAAGTGTTAGAGATCGAAGCGATTTTGATCATAACTAAAATAAATAATTTATTGCCTTTTCTATATATCTACTAAAAATATTTATTTGTGCAATCATTCCAATCACATATGTACATAAAAACTATCCTTTTAGCACATAAAAGTCATTATAATAAATGTTTCAACAAATTTACGGATATTCGTTAATTAATTTTTTTACCTAAAATTTGTTAAAACAAAACACATTACTAAAAGATCCTATTCATCGTAATCTTCTATATTATCATAATCATGATAATTACTCGAATAATTGTAATCATTAGTTTGAATCTGAAACACGAAACAAAAAGAGGAAATTAACACTTACACTATATAATAAATATAATTATTATAAGTTCGATCTGATTAAAAATATTATAATTTTTTAATTACAAATAAAATGCATAATATTTAAATTTAAAATTATATAATATATTCATTATAATTTACTTATATTTTACACTTAAAAAGATATTCATATTTAATATTCTATAGTTATTATAAAACAGAGTTCATATAAAAAATATATTATTTTTATCTTTATATTTTTTAAATTACCTGCATAATTCCTTTTGATAATGCAAAGCCAACCATAGCACCCGTTGCAAAAATTCCTGCAAAAATTCCTGTAAAAATCTGGTTTCTTTTATCAATATATTGAGTATCTGAAATTAATTTCTTGGTTTTATCATGATTCACATTCTTTTCATTGTTCTCCACTTTATTTTGAAAATATAAATCTAGTATCCGAGTGATAAAACCTACTAGATTCTCACGCTTTTTTAAACAGTTTTGCAAAGAACAATTAGATAATGGTACTTTTAAAAGTGGTGCGAGGTAAGAAAATACTAATGCATCTAATTTTGTAGGTTTTGTTCCAAAGAAATATTGTGATTCGCCAAGTTTCATTGATAAAGTTTTTATACATTCTTTAGCTTTGGTGTATATCTAAATACATATATTTGTTTAATAAATAAGATAATTTAAAAATCTAAAAAGATAATAAAAAAATTTATTATTAAATTTAGTTTATATTCTTATTGAAAATTTTATATTGTAGTAATTTTAAAATAATTTTAATAACGATGAATTTTGAAGAACATTTCAAATTTCTCTTAGAAATCCATAATATTCTATTTAACTCACAATAATAAATATGAAGGCAAAACATTTATAATATATTAAAAATGAAATGTAAACAGTTATAAGTACATAAAAAGATTAATCAGTACTTTAGAAAAGCATGGTCATAAAAAAATTCAAATAAATTATTAGAAATTAATAAAATTATTATAAAATATATAATAAAAAATATATATATGTGCAATAAAATTAAAAATATTTTTCTGCATTATTTAGATCATAGGTTAATAATATATTAAAAAAGTATTAAGAATAGAATGAAACATCAAAATAGAAAAATTTATCTTTTTTATAACACTATGAGTATATACATTCTAAAATCTTTATATAATTACAATTTAATATAAGAATTATCAACATTTTTTTTTGGAAAAAGGAAAATGATTAAAAATCATATTTGTTACATCTTTGATTGCCAATACAATATATTAATTTCTACAAATATAATACAACTAGCCTATTTTCATTATATACATTAAATAAAAATTTTATAACACTGGATAATATAATTCAGATTTGAGGAAACCTTGAAATTATATGATAAAATATCAAAGAAATTTATTATAATATAAATAAAAACTTTTTAAAATTTTTTATTAAAAATTTAATTAATATAAACTTACTAATGCTTCTATATCTTCTGATTCCTCTGTTGGATACAACGATTCAATCAAGCATTTTGCATTCTTTTCATATTTACCAGGATAATAATAATTACATGGAAATGGTAATGCTTCGCAATACCAAGGCCTTATTACTTCATTTAAATTTTGTTGATCTATCCACCTTAAAATTTGTATTTAACAAAATATAATGAAATAAATAGGTAGATCGTTAAACTAAAATCTTAATACGTAATACAACAAATTATAAAAAATTATTTTATTAAAATTAAGTTATAAAAACATTATATTATAATTTAATAAAATATTTTTCAAGCATATAATATTATTTAATAAGTAATATAACAAAAGAAATAATTTTAACAACTTGGAGATATCGCATTAATAGTATAAAAATAATATTTAAATATTAAACAATAGTTTATATTAATATTATACCACAAGTATTGAAGCGCAGGATTCAAACAATCTTCAAGCATGATATTATATGCAACTGTCTCTGGACATTCTGGTGAACTCTTACAATCTGTACAATTTTTATGTGTAACATTTAATATTTCATCCACTGTAGAAAATGTATTTTTTTTAAATGTTAATACAGGTAAGTACCCATTTGGCGTCTTAAATGGGTTATTTTTTGTTATGACAGTTAATGAAATATTATGAAACTTGGCAAAAGTCTAAAAGAAATATATTTTAGATTAAATCTTCATTTTCATTAATCTCGATATTTATGTTAATTTAAAAAATGGTTACTTTTAATGGAAAATAATTTTATCAATAAAACAGAACGTAACCTTTAAATGCAACAGGCCTGTTACTTACCAAAACCTTCAAACAATCAACATCAATAGAAGGCAAATTCCAATCGCCTTTCCACACATCAACTTGATAACAATTGCTCATTTTTTCTAAAACCTACAATGTATATTAAAATGAAAAATGATCAAATACGTAGTCAATAGTGCACAAACACTAAAAACTACTCTTTGTCTCGTATCTCTCTCCTTTACTTTTTTTGTTTAGTCAAACAATTGATTCGTAAACAGACAAAGATAACACGAAATTATTCAAATCCAAATTCAAATTTAAAAAAACAAAATTAGAAATTTAAAAATAATTGCAAATACTTATAGTCAGTCGTCCAATTTTTAAACCACATTCACTTATTGAAATTACCAGTAGAAAGATTGTTTCTTCAAAGCAGTTTTCAAATTAATAAGTCTACTAAAAAAATTTCAGTAATAAATATTAAAATAATTCGGTTAAAAATTTAAATAAAACTCTAATACTTAAAGTAAATTTGTAATAAATCAAATTAATTCAAATTTATTTTATATATATATGTATTATATGTAGAATATATGTAATATATTCTATATATACATGTATGATTTAAAAAAGTACATTTGTGAAAATTTTAAAAAATATTTATGAATATTTTATGTGATAAAATAAAATCAAACAATTTTTAAGTATTGAAAAAATTTCTTATATACTTGCAAATAATGACATGTTCATATCTATTAATGCTAACACATTTTATTGTAAATAATATTTTTGAAATGGTAACTTATTACAAAATATACATTTTATGACTTTTTAAGAAATCTATTGATCAAAATTAATATATACCATATGTATTTTAAAAAGTTCGTTGCAACCAGTTTTGTGATCTTTTGTACAATTAAATAATTTTTATTAATTCTATGTACATAAACTATATGCTATAACTATAGCATTTACATAAATATCATAGATTATTCATAGTATAAAAAACGAAAGATTTATATTGTGGATAATTAAGTACAAAAATAGAATGGCTATTTCTGTTAAAGTAAATAGTTCTTTATGCCTACTGTAATATATTGATGATTTTCTTTTAAGAAAACATAATATAATTAAATTAATTTAAATATATTTTTAGTGCAAAGATACTTCAATCGAGTACTATAGCACTTTTACATGGTGTGTCGATTTCGACAAAAATTAAATAATGAGAAATATTTCCTTTACATAGATATTTTTTAAACTAGTCGTTATCCGATTATAAATTAGGATTGAAAAACCAATCACCAATTAAGATGTTCAGATTTTGTCAGATCTACATTAAGCACTTGTAAAAATGGTGATACTTTTGTTATCTCACTAACATTGATACTCGTATTGCCCACATACATCTTGAGTATAGTATTATTAGTACGATTTCTAGTAGCCTTGATTGCAATATCAACAAGTTCATTATCAATGCATGTGCAGCCAGAAAAGTCAAGAAGTTCGAGTTGATGCGACTCTTCAATGAGTCTACATAAACCTGTATTCTTGAATCCAAAACAATTTTGACAATGCATCGTGCGAAGATTCACCATTTCAGTGAGAACTTCATCCGTGACTAAAAACAAATAGTTTATAGAAAGGTGTTGAAGATTTGGTAGTGAAATAATGGCTGCCAAGCCTTTATTTGTCACTGCTTTACAGCCTATAAAAAAATATTAAGATACATAATTCATGAAAGTGAATTAGAGTATTTTTAATATAACAAAAGCTTCATGATATTCTTTGTATAAATACTAATATACCGAAGGAATAATTTAAGTTTTTTGGAAAAATTAAGGAAAGTTTATTAATTTTACTAAACTATAATAGATCTACATACATACAATATAACGTTAATAATTAAATTAATAATCTAATGTTTTATATATTATATAATGTGTTAATGCAATTATAAGAATTAAACCTTTTTTATTTGATTGAAATATTATTAATTATAATGAATATTTAAATATCCATGCATGAAATAAATTAAATAATCTTATTAATCTAAAAAGACACATCGATTCAAATAGTTTAAATAGCTAAAATAATATAATTTAAATTTATTTACAGCTTATATCCACATTTTTTAGCTGTTTACATTGAGCTCCTACACCAACTAGAAATTCGTCTCCAACAGAAATATTATGATTAAGATTTAATGTTTCAAGGTTCACTAATTCTGCAATGCACAGCATGGCATTTCGTACAATCATTGGATAATAATGACAGAGACATAATACTTTCAAACTTTTTGAGCATAAGCTAATTGCTTTCACAGTCTGATCAGCAAATGTAATACATTTTTTTACGGAAAGTGTGTGTAATTTCTGAAGCCTTTGAATTGCCTGTTAATAATTTATAAAATATAATGAAATTAATTTGCATAGTTTTTTTCTTCTAACTTTTATACAAACTACCATAGGCACAACTTACAGTGTGGAAGTATTCCGGTGAAATATTATTACAATCATCTAAAATTATTATTTCAATAGATTCCACTGGCAAATTTAACAAGCATCTACCACTTATTGAATTTCCTGTAAGTTTAAGATACCGAAGCTTCTCGTTTTTTAAGAATAAATCGGACAAATCATTGTCGCATGAGGCTGAACATAAACCTAAACTGAATTCTGTAATATTGTGACAATTATCTGTTAATGTTTTTATTCCTGCAGATGAGACAGCAAGTCCTGTTATATTAATATGTTGCAAATTTGGACATAATCTAGCAACTATAGTGAGAGTACTTTGACTCAAATTTTCTGTAAATTTAGACAAATCAATGTGCGAAAGAAATTGCCCACAACGAAGCAAAACTTGACGAAGCGTAGCCGTATAAACTTCTCTCGGACCATTATTTAATATATCAAATCCCCAACTTGATTGTGACAAATCTAATTTTTTGAAGGTGCGCCACGATTCTTGACTAATTATTCGCCATCGCCTACAAACTAAAAATAAATAAATCAAGCTTCATTCGATCAAAATTAATTTATAAATTTTCATAATGTAATATTATAATTGATGGTTTACAAAAATCACAACAAATCCATTTCAAAGAAATGTTGTTAATAAAAAATTAAAACCAATTGTTTATTAGGGATATTATTTAGAAAAAATAAAGGTTACCTAACAATATGAATGTTAATAAGCAAAAAATTAATAATAAACAGTTACATTAAAAGAAATATAGACTGACTAAATTTTGGAACTATGTATATTATAATGAATTATAAAATCTTTCACTACAAATACCTCTTTCCATTTTTATTTTATCTATGATAGGAAGAAACATAAATACATGCATTAAACAATCATTGTTTAATTTATGAATCTCTGCATCATCATTTAGTATATAGGTGGTAGATATTTTTTGCATAGATTCTGAAGCTTTTTGTACTTTTTTATTTTGATTTTCAATACTGTCTGGTTGGTGCCATGAATCGGCTGGCATAACTCTCAAATCTCTATTGTGAAGATGAATTTTTTTTTTAAGACCATCTTTTCTTGCCCTAAAATTATTATCCATAGAACATTTAGGATTATTTATATGAAATAAGAAAACATTGATTAAACAATATTCTAAGTCTTCACGTACTCTAGAGCCTCGTGAGTACTCTTAAAAGTTACAAAAGCATAATTGTATTTGCAAGTATTTCTTTTCAAAAAACAGCTATCCAATTTTCCATACACCGAAAATAATTTTTCCAAATCTTTATGGGTTGTCTGCAAGAAAAATTAAATACATATCATTATTAAAAATATTGTTTGTACAAGAATATATACAAAAATTAATCAACTGCTAAAATTAAGCGTGCTAATTAAATTTCAATAGATAATAAATGAAAATTAATTTTATAAACTTACTCGCTGTGCTAAGTTGCCAATGAAGAGTTTTCGTATTGGCACACCATCAACGGTAAATGGTTTGATATTGTCGAGCGAATCTTTTTTTAAAAATCAGCCATAAAATTTTGTATCATTAAAAAAGAAGTGGAAAATAATACGATTAGAACTATTTTTTAAAATAAATTATTAAGTATTTATCGGTACTATATATTTAAAAAACTTATGCAGTTGCAATATTTATTCAAAGGATCTTTACAACTCAATCAATTTAATGATTTAATTATAAACAAACGAAGTAGATGATAATTAAATTTCTATTACATTGATGTTGAAACATAGTATAATAATATAATTACATGATATCATTAGAATGTAATTTAGATAATAGAACAATTTAATTATAGATCTTAATATAAGTAAAATAATTTGTTTATAAAAATTATACATTTATTTGAAACTCAATACATAGCTTTACAACAAAATATTTACTTTCGTACATCAATATAATCAACATGATGAAAAAAATCAAAATAAATTACCCAACATTTTCAGACTAAGAAATATAGAAAACACGAAAATATAAAAAAAACATTTGTTCAACACAATATAACAAAATTCAATATAAATTAAATATTATATTATAATTAAAAGATCGTCATCTTATCTGAAACTATAAATATTAAAATAAAATAATAAAAAATATGACAAACCACTTATGTTGTAAGACCATAGCTTATACAATTGTTTCTTATACCACTCTTCGCCCATTTGATCGATTATTTTTTAAGAGGGAAAACTTTTTAAGGGAAAAAAATAAATAATTTTGTCTATACAGGATACATACGCAGCACATATAGTTTCGTGAATTACAATACTGTGCGCATGCGTATATTTATTTTTACGGACATCCATAAACATAAGCATATTTGCATGCGCATGTTTATGTAGGCATAAGTTTATGTTTATGTAGGCTCCAGGCAAATCATTTGTTCATTTTCTAATATATTTGTATGAAATTTGAATATTTTCGTTAATATACGGTCAGCTTATTCATTCAGCTATATTATTATAACTTTCCAAATACCTTTTTTATTCATTAACAATGATAACGACCATAATAATAATAATAATAATAATAATAATAATAATGATAATGA
>NW_011948413.1:15849881-15889372 GCF_000503995.2 Ceratosolen solmsi marchali
CAACAACAACAACAACAACAACAAAACAACAACAAGGGCACAACTATATCGATCACAAGCAAAAGTATATGTTGTTGTTACTTTGATAATAGCAAAGGTAGTAATGAAAATAATACTTCATCATACGCTCGCCATTGAGGAGAAATTGTTCTTTTATTTATTATATAACTCAATTCACATCTTAAAATAAATCATAAGCATATGCATATGTAAATATATATATTTCTGTATATACATGAAAAACGTATATATCATTAATTTAAAATATGATTCAGTTAGATAAAATACTCTAAATAAGAATTGAATAAAAAATCAAAACAACGAAATTCTATTAGGCATGAATGTTAAATATATTTATAAAAATTATATAATAATGGTTTTAATAAGGGAGAAATGCATTCTAATTAATTATTTAACCATTCGCAACTATAAAAACAAAGTCTTCGTATCAACTAGAATAACAATTAAATTAATTTATTAAAATTCATTACGTAAAACAATGTTAAAACTATAAATTAATTTAATTTATATTATATCGGCATTTACAATTAATTTCAACCAAAATTATAATTTTAAATTTATTTAATTTATTATGAAATTAGCTTCGATTATTATTCTTTAATGATGTACTACGGACTATAAATGGTTATTAGTTAAGAAAGTATATTCCTAACTTAACACAAAAGAACAATTAAAATCGAACGATTTTAATAATACGATTTATATATGTAATAACAACAAAAGTGCACATTTCCTAACGATTCTAAAGTTAAATTTCAATTCTTAATGATTTCTCCACTAATACTCACATTTCTATAATTTTTAATCTTTGTTAATTTTAGTTAAAAAAGTTTTTCTACGCGAAATTATCCAAATTTAGCCGGAGTAATAAATCGATTCTAAAGTGCAAAAAAATTATTTATGAAATTTGGCCTTTAATTAAATTTTTTTTATAAAATAAAAAGTATATTATTACTTTGTAGATATACGTAAATTCGAAATAAAATACTATTAGCATTTATATTTACGTAGAAATTAAAAGTACAACAAGCATTTCCAATCGAAATGTACACATAAATAATACAATACATTCATATTATTTACGCAGTATTAATACGCTGATGTAAGCCGTACTTTAGCAGAAATGCTTTTAAAATTATAAAATACTAAAAAGCATTTAAATTATAAATAATATAAATAAATAAGTGAATGTTAATAAGTTATTTACTATACTTTAAACATACATATTATGAAAATTTCACCAATAAGATATTTTCTATTTTTTGTACATAAATAGTATGGGTTAATTATATGAAACAAACATTTATTTTTGAAATTGTTTGTAATTGTTTAAATATATATATATATATATATATATATATATATATATATTTAAACAATTATTCCAAATGGCGTTCCGCATCACATGTTTAAGATTTTACTAGCTTATTGTATTAAGCTTAACTAAATATACTTCAGATTATTATTTACATAATTAATAAATTACTAATTCTATTTAAAGAAAACAAAAACATTGATTTATAATTATGTTCGTTACCTATTAACATATATATAGTATTATTTTGCATATCAAATATAAATAAAATCTGTGTGTATAATAAAATATATTATTAGTCACATTTCATTGCACTTATTTAAAGAGAAAAAAAGTATAAAACTTTGAAATATCAATTAATTAGTAATTATTTAATATGATGATAAATTATGTTGAATAAATGAAATAAATAAGACAATTTTGTATTATATGTCATTTTATATTATAATCTACTATATAATACTATTTCATGTGATCACATTATATAATTAGCCGTATTTAACAGTACAATAGTATTTTCATGTTTGTTAATGTTAGGTCTTTATGTTACTTCATAATGTTAAATTAAAATCACTTAAATATCTAAAGATGGTTGCAAAATGTATTTAGCCTTACGAAAGTTACAAATATTTTAAAATAAATTATTAATTTCTTATTACATTATATTGAATTAAATGAATAAATAATAAGAATCAATTTTTTAATAATAGTATAATATTACTAATAAGGCTAGGATTATTCTGTATTTTACAATATTATAAGTAGTAGTACAAACTTCAAAAGTAAATCAATAATTCATCCATATATTTTATTATCAATATGAAAATGCAAAAAAAAAAAAAAGAAATAATGCTATCACTGGTTGACCATGGAATTAACCATTAAGTCGTTAATTTTGTACTACAAATGGTTTTGCAGAAAATAAATATTCAATTTCTATTTATTTATATTGATGCAAATGTTTTTGTTTGTATAACCTTTGTCAAGATCAATTACTTTCTTTGCTAATTATCAGTAATGTCAGATAAATATCACCGTATTCTTTTTTTATGTAAACTCCTCGATTTTGAAGAAACAAAATCTAAATGTAGTTTTTTGTTAAACTCTAGCTAAAATTTCGCTGCAAATACAAATTACTGACTAAAAAAATTTTAATTTGTTGTCAAGAGCTTTTAAAATAATAATAAAGAATAATGTATCCGAAAACAAATATTCTTAAAACAGTTAAAACTAAGTAAAATTTTTGGTGAAATTATAACTAGTAGCATTTGAAGAATACTTCTCATATTTACACATTTTATACTTTACAATTTTAATTTAATTTAATTTTATTGCTTAATATCAAATGTTGTAATGAATCTGTCGTGGGATGAATTAAATAAGTATTTTATTGCGAATGTATTTGATTAGAATTAAATTAAATTCATAAAATGACAATATAACTTCATTATTTAATGAATAATAATTATCTTATTGACTCTTAATTTCATTATATAAATTATTTGTATAAAGAGAACAAACAAAAATTAATAACAAATATTAACATAGCAAGTAAAATACTATAATCATTATTATTTTTTAATATTAAAATTGATTTAAATTTATAATAATTCGAAGATACATTCAATAATTGAAAAGCTTTATTTTATTGAACTATACGTAAACTTTAAAATTTCAATTTCAGTTGATATTAACGTCATTGGAGTGTTATTTTTAAATTTTTCATTTAATTTAAAGTTTTATTTAATCTTTATTTTATTTTACATTGTATATTATAATCAACTTATTGTTATATTAATACCAAATCAATTTCACAGTTTCATAATTTTGTTTGTCATGGAAAGATTTTAAGAAAAATATTATTATTTATTAGAAGAACCTTTAGGCAATGAAAAAATATAGACTTTCACAAGACTTCTATTTTTGTTTATATGTTGTAAGTAAAAGATAATAATATTAAATTACTAAGGTTAAGAGTTAATTATATTATTAATATAACACAATAATATTAAATTATTAGCGTTTTGAGTTAATATACTAAAATCAAAGATATAAATAATAAAAGAGCGTAGAGAATATTAATTTTAATAATAAACATAATAGCATTCATCATTCTTGGATAGTAAAGTAACTTATTAATAATAAATAATTATAATATTTAGAATTTAATTTCACTCAATTATTGTGGCTATTACGGTTACTAGATCTATATTATCTCTTATGACTATCTATTTAACTATTATTAGTAATATATTAGTGATATTACTTATCAAATACTCATTTATTCTCCAAAGCAACATTAATTATTTATATTATGTAAAGCCTTTTGATAACAAATAACAAAATTTTATTTTATAAATAAGTATGTTACTTATAGCATTTTTAAGAAGCTATTTATTGTAAAGTATTAGAATTAGATATAATTATTATGTTAATAGATGTATAGATAAAATATATAGTTTAAGTACAATTAATAATACAATATAAAGGCTCTTAAGAACTAAAATATTTTAATTAATTTTCTTATAAATTAGATATATTTTCATAATTTATTGTTTAACTAGCATAGTAATATTGTTCGAATTTAATATAAAATACGATATTTAGTTTGATTAATATTATTTAATGGTAAAGTAAATTATAATAAATATTATACAGATAAAAAGGGTATTATTCTCATTGAATTTGCTAAAGCATTCGAAAAAGAGAAAAGATTCAAATTTCTATTAGTAATACAAATTTTAGTTCAAGTTGCTTTTATTTACAATGATACATACAATTTTATTTTATACATACAATGATACATACAATTTAAATATGAATTATTTTAATAATTGAGAAATATTTGAAATCATCACTCGAATATAAATGTATATTGAAAAATTTAGTATAAATTTTATGTATTTTTATAAATAATAACAAAAATGTTGTTAAAATACATTATTTAAATAATATTTTCAAGATTATATTAAATGAAGAAAAATGTATTTAATAAATAATTAGTTAAGAGTTAATTTACATGAGCAAAGCATTTTTACATTTTTAAATGTATTGAATATGAAACTTTCAAGTAAATGTAAACTTATTTTAATAAAACAAATATATATATATATATATATATATATATAGCTTTGCTTATTTATTTATTTTTTTTTGCATAATTTAACTATATATGATTTACTAAATTATATCATTTAAATATAATTTTTAATAACAGAAGACAACTACATTCTACTTTACCATATAGCTTCAAATTAATTACTGATTATGGTTTATAAGTTGTTTCCAAATATTAAACAATATTAAACAACTTTATCATAATATCTCATTATTTAACAAATTAAACTTATGCTAAACTTCATTATAAACTCATAGCGCTTCTAATGAAATCGACGTAAGAATAAACTCTGGTATATAAATCAGGTATGCCTTGAGCACATGGAATGGTAATTGAAACGATACCAACGACTCTTCCATTGCTAACCAATGGACTGCCGCTATCACCCTGTAACATTAAACAACGTAATATCTATATTAATAATTTACTCAATCCAAAATATAAAAAAATGTGAAATAAGTATATGTGAAATATGAAACTAAAATATGCACGAGATTTTAACGTAAATTATTATAATAATAATATTAGCTATTAATAATAATTAATATATGTTATATGGAAAAATTATGAGAATGAAAGTTTATTTTTTATTGAACTTACAGAGCAGGGTCCGACTCCTTTACTGTGTAAGCCACAAAATTGATTACTGAAAAGTGTGCCTGGAATAATGTGGGCACAAAAATCATTGTGGAAAATTGTCACTCTAATTTTTTGTAATTGATTAGGAGGCGTTTCCACTGGGAATGATTTCATTCCCCAACCTGCGAGATCACCTGTATCAAGGTGGTGAACATCTTGAATTGGTAAATCAACTTTATTTTGAAATTCATTGAACTGAATGTAGCCTTTTATCTGTAAAAAGTTTTTTTTTTTTTTGTTTAAGAATATATTATTTAATAAGTGCTTTATTGCATTCAAATAATTCACTGATTTAACATTTACTCATTTAAAGCTCATAATTTTTAAAGCCTTGAGATTCATGAATTAAATGAAATTAATGCATCTAAATCTATCGAAACCATAAACGATATATATAAATAGTACGAAAAATGTTAAGACCTCGAATACCATATAAATCCACATAAAATAGATGAATTATTCAATTACAAAATCATTTGAATAATACATTCTATTAATTTTATCTTGTTAAGTTTACCCGAAAAAAATATTCAATTTCAGCTATGGAAGTTGCGTACCCATACGACACAGATATCATGGTGATTCATTTCGTCATTTGTCTCAACTCCAGTGAAACTAGGATGAAAAATAACGTGATCAATTGCATACGATGGTCCAGTGATACTATGTGTACTCGATACTCCCGAATAGATTCTCATCGAAGGAAAGCGTCGTTCATCTCTAAAAAGACAATGAGCCGCCGTAAGAATGTGCTTATGGCTGATGATCGCACCACCACAAAAAGTTAAATTCGGAACCGTAAATCTAAAGCTCGCCATATATGGATATTCTCTAATGTCTGCAATTTGTCCGCCGATGATCCTTCCATACTTTCCAAAGACAACTAAGAATGAGTTTGCAATTATAATAAATGGCTCATTATTGAATGTATATTCCTACTCTTTACATAAAAATACAAAGTTATCATTATCGTTATCGTTCGTTTCACACTATTGAATCAATCGAAATGTACAAGGGTTTATTTATTAGAATGAAAAAAAAAAAAAAATTTATTATTAAATAAGTAAACATAATCAATATTATAGAAAATAATAATTTTATAGTTTACAGTAAATAAATTCTTTGGTAACTAGGCTGTGTGAAACATAGATGAATTATATAAGTAGGGTTAGAAGAAAAAGGAAGCGAAATTTAATTGTTTCTTTTTTTAATTTCAGCTTTTACTAGATTTTTAAATTTCTCTTGAGTAAATTTAATGGAAATTTTAAAAAGAAATTATGAATAAAAATTTTTTACCAGAAATTAATGATAAACACAATACAATAGCTATTTGGAACTTCATTTTGAAGTATATTTAGACTATAATGAGAATTAATTATTATCAAATACTTTATATAGATATGCTACAACATAAGTACAGTAGCAGGGGAATCTGTCTCTACTATTTTTAACCTGTTTTCACATTTATAATAATGCCACTTTATAAAATACGTGTAATTTTAAAAACATTCAAAATTTCAATATGAAATGACATATGTTAATATTTACTTGACTGTTCATATATAATTACCGTACACGGATAGTAATGTTAATAAAAAAGTTATTGTTTCTTCTTAAATAAAAACTTAAAAGTTTGTTTGCTTGTTATTCTCAACAATTTGATTAAAATATCTCTTTTTAATTATAAGATTTTATGTAGATTAATTATTTTAGAATTTTATTCGTTATAATATCAATATTCAGAATTAATAAAATGTATTCCTAGATTAAGTAATAGAAATGCCGATTAAAGTTGATCATAAGTAAATCATTCTTCTTTTATTCGCACATTCATTTGCAAGTATAATAATAAGCAAAGTAACAACGAAACAAACGAACAAAGTAATAATAAAATCATTTATCATATTTATATATTTCATAAAATATGTAAAAATCCAAAAATAATTTGAATAAACTGGAATAAATTTACTAATTAATTTTATAATTTAATTTATAATTTAGCAATATGTGTACCTTCATAATCTTATATGTACTATGACGTATTATATTATACATCAAATAATATATCCTCCAATTTTTAAATATATTTAACTGCTAAAATTAATAATAATGGTAATTTTTGTTATTTCTGACGACTTATTTCGTATTAAATTAATATAAAATTAAAATAAGATAAGCAACCAGGTGTAATGCATTAATATGAATCACGATTGTTAAAAGATAAATTTATAGATCAGTAAATATATGAGAACAAACTTTAGATTCTGGGCCGCATATTTCTAATTTCCATATCTTATTATTAAATTATGTATAAAATATTTTTGTTTTTAAATTTTCGTAGTAAAATATATGGATATTCTATACCTGAATGAAAATTTTCTTAATATTAGATATGCATTTAAACGTATCATTAAAAATGAATTTTTCAAAGTTACCTAAATTACGGTAAAGTAACCTAAATTGGATTCATTTTAAAGTTCTGTCTATTTTATGAATGCAAGCCAAAATATTTACTCAGCTGAAATAATAAAATAATATATATTGAGTTTCTGTTGCGACGAAAATTAGGTTTTTTCTATAAAATTCACTACATTTTGTACATGGAGCACAATATTTATATTTATTATCAAAATATTTTCTTAAAAGATTAAATATGAATATGTATTATTTAGTAAAATTTTTATATATCTATTATAAATTCTAATTAATAAATGATCTTTAATAAGTGATATTATTATTTTATAAGCTTCTGTCAATTTGATGTCAATTCATTTTCAAATGATCACTTTTGAAAGATTTGATTCCTTATTTAAACGTAACAAAAAATTATCTTTTGAATAATTGTAACAAAATATTATAATTCATAAATATTGTTAAAAAGAATGCAACTGAGCATGTCAATTAATTAATTAAAAAATATGAATTAATTTTATATATATTATGTATATTATTGTTTGTATTGTATATTATTGTATTGTATATTGTTATAAATTGTATTTTAATGTAATATTATTGTTATTGTATATTACTGTATATTATTTCTTTCAACAATTATCATCCATTTTTCTTACAAAAAAGAATTACTCTGTATATTTATTAAAATCATTTTGAAAATAATATTACGTTTTTCATATATATGTATAAATTTGTTTTTTGGTTCCCATTATTTGTTTTCAATAGTATTTTGTATTTATATTTTTATTTGATTATACAAAAAAAAAAGGAAAACGTAATAACGTAATACATTTGTAATAATGAATTTATAATCAATGTAAATAAAATTTATTTTGAATGATAGTGCAAAGCGAAAATTTTATAAATTACGACTACGTTAATTAAAATATACTTCAATATAAAAATAGCACCATTTTAATTACTTTCAACGTTTAACTAATTAATACTATTTATTAAAACTATTAAAATATGTAGAAAGTTATATATATTTAAGACACTTGAGTTGAATTTTTTAAATTTAAAAAAATTCGCACAGTTACTTTCACAAATATTTTTATATTGCTGTTTTATAATGACATTAAAAGAATGTATTCATAGCGTATTTTGTACATCAATTTTATTTCTACTTAAATTAATGCTTATCAGTAAAATACATAATTTATATGTAAATTATTAAATATATTATAATAGCGGTTGAATTTGATTAATTTATAAAGTCGTATAGTATCTATGAAAATGAATATTTAATCGCAATACATTTTTCTTTTTTCAGAACTTATGATTTTTATTATTATTATTATTATTATTATTATTATGATCATCAACATCGTCATCCTCATCATCATCATTGTTATTATTATTATTTACATGATCATAATAAATCGTAGAATGATATAATTTACAAAAAGAAGAGTTAAATAATAATATTGTACTAAATAATAAAAAATTATTAAATGTTTTAGTATGAATTGTATGAAACGATTGTTAAATTATGTGTATACTTATCTACAAATTTATACATGTATATCTAAGCTTCTTATTTCTTTCTCTTCATATGTAATGTTATTGTACTTCAAAAAACATTATACCGTGACAATTTAATGATAAGATAAAAAAAATTACAACATTTTTGTTTTAAAAAATACAACGAATGTCTTAAACTATTTTTTATTAGTTTACGATATGAGAGTTTATGAGAGTAACATAGGTAAATGTGAAATATCAAACTATCATCTTTTAAAATATATTATAACTGCTGAAAAACAAATTTTATCAAAATTTAAACAGTTTCGATTATTGGAAATTTATTATAAAATAAATGATTTTATTACCATAATTGATTATATTGACAAGGAAGTTTACGATAAATTATTAATTTTTATGTACAACTCAACTATATATGATACACCAATTTATTAAATAACCTTATTTCATATATCATATTAATATTTGGTAAGAATACAACGCATAATAGAACTTTGTATATAAATTAATGTAAGAAAAATAAAATAGTATGACAAATATAAAAAATATAAGGAATCCATGGAGGAAAAACAATTTGTATAGTTCACCACATTTTTCAATTTATATAGATATATATTCCTATCTACTTTCAACTCTTACAATTTATCATTTAGTTTAATATTTCAAAATATAAAACAGTTGTGATACAAGAATTTGTTGAAAGATGATGAAAAAAAATTAATTTCTTTGGAATTATCAAGCACTTATTTTTACATTTTACAAGACCTGTATAAATATACTAAGATAGCTAATAATTATAATTTGTTTGAATATATTTAGTTTAGGCGAATAATTTTCCAGGCATACAAATAAAGTATTGTCCCTGAAGATAATTCTTTTATAATTATATAAATAATACATAAATAAATATATTAAAGAATTATGTTCAGGGAAAATTCTTTATTATTTATATATATTTACATATGTATGTATGTTTGTGTATACATAACTGTGTGCATAGACATGTATATATATAAATGTATATATATATGTATATATACATGTGTAATTATTTGGATACGTGTGTGTCAGTGTCTTTAAAAAAGTGTGTGCATATATATATATATATATATATATATATATATATAACCAAAACGATAAAATGTGATGAACTGTATTAGTCATAAAATACCAATATTTTTGCGGAAATAGAAAAACAATGATTAAATTAACAATTTATAACATTAAATATCGAAGCTTTTAGTAAACAGTTATATTGGAAAAAAATTCATTTTCAATTTACAGTAATTATAAATATGAATTCAATTTTAATTCTTAGATTTATAAATTATTTATTGCCATTTACTTTATTAAACAAAATACAAGCATACAAGACTTTAAAATAAAATGCCACTATATTAAAGTTTTGAATATGTTTAAAATATATTTTAATAAGAAATAATACATTTTTATTATTCAATAATTTTATATCCCACTTGATTTTATATCAAATATTATATACTATGATTATTCCATGAAATTTCAATGCATAAGATAGATTGAATCACATTTTATTAAAACACATATAAAATGTATCCGTATATTTTTAAGGAAAGGAAGATGAAAATATCGAATTACAGTCAAAATTTCCTATAAATGAATACTAAAAAAATATGGAATTAGATAAAGACAGCTAAATAGCGAATTAATCAATTTCTTTTAATAACAGTGAATTTTGTAAAGTTTAAAATAGAAGTCTTATAATGCTACTTATAACTAAAACTTTATATATAACACACAAATTGCAGATTTATACATTTTCATTTGCTGTATTCTACCGACTATTTTAATAAAATAATTTTTTATGTGGATACTTTAAAATTTACCTCGAACATCTTAAAATCGTAAAATAATTATAGTTTGATTGTCATCTTCATCCAGTTACAATTACATTATTCATGCAACTTAATACATTATGTGTTAGTGGAAATTTAATAAAAGGTAAAAAAATGTAATATTTTATTAATTACAATTCAATGTGAATCATAATATTGTTTAAACAGAATTAACAGAATAATAAAGAATTTTATACAGTAAACATATAATATTATCTTATGGATAGTGAAACTAATTCAATGTTTGAAAATTGAAATCAATTTTCACTCAATTAGTCTCTGAATTCAGATAGTTGAATGTTGATTAATAACTTCATTATTAAATGAAATGCCAGGTAATTTTTATCAATTATTTCAAAGAAAAAGAAATATATTACTCACGAAAAATTCAATTTATACTATAATTATTATTTTTAATTATATAAAACTTATACTATGATAGAATAACATTGCTTTAAACGAATAAGACGCGTGAGTTTTCTTTTATCAATAAATTAATTTCAAAATGTACTTTATATAAGTAGAAATATATTTTATAATTAACTTTAAAATATTTTAATATTTTATGTGCGTATTAGCTAAATAATTGATAATTATATAATTAACATTATCTAACGTTATCTAACATGTTTTCATATTGAAAAAAATCATAAATTTTCATTGGTTAATAATTTTAATTTTAAAGTTTGATTGGCCAAATTAATTACTTTTGTAATATAAGTTATATTTACTCTAGAAGAAACGTTTTTATCGTAAGCTCGTGACTTCTCTTAATGTTTTACTGCTTCCATTCTTCTATGATATATCTAAAAAATATGTGTACAATAAATCAGGAATGTTCATTGAAATTATTGATATCGTTAGTTAACTGATAATATAATGTAATCTATCGCTAATTTTTTCATATATACGAATTTTATAAGAATTTAATTGATACTAATTATAAATATTTTCATTTGTTTTTAACATATAACATTTGGATTGTATATCCACGTCATATGCAACATAAACAAAAGTTTCCTATAATTGATAAAGTTCATTAATAATAATCAGAAATAATTTGAACAAATAAAAAATTTGTCATTAATTTTAGAAAAATAATTTCAGAGATCAATCTTGCCCACTTTTATATAATAAAAAGTATATAAAAACATGTGCGCACACACGTATGTACAAATGCATGCACGCACGCGCGCACACACGCATGCACAAATGCATGCATAACACATGCGCCCATACATTCGCGCATCCATGCGCACGCTCGTGCGCACATATGCACACATCCATGCGCGCATGCACACACGCGCGCGCACACGCATACACAAATGCATGCATAACGCATGCGCCCATACATTCGCGCATCCATGCGCACGCTCATGCGCGCATGCACACACGCGCGCGCACACGCATACACAAATGCATGCATAACGCATGCGCCCATACATTCACGTATCCATACGCACGCTCATGCGCACCCATGCGCCCACCCATGCGCGCATGCACACATGCACGCACACACGAATGCGCCCATGCATTCACGCATCCATGTACACGCTTGCGGACTTACGCTATCGGCTATTATACTACCACTATTAAATTATTGTAGAAAAATACCAGTTGGTAAGAGTAGACTCACCATCACATACTGCCATCTTCTGGCTATTAGCTTAACTGTTTATAATAAAATTAAATATCAACAATATATATAGAAAAAGCAATAGCGTATGATAATAATCATAATCATAATAATTAAATCATATTTTATTACTAATTAAGTTGACACAATAAGGATTAATTATTAAATTCGAATAAGAAACTTGGTATTGTATTTTCTTCAATTTAATTGTTTATGTAAGAAAAAGATATTCGATTTATTTCATAAATATACGTCAGTTGTGTATATATATATATATATATATATATATATATATATATATATATATTTATATTTATTCATAGTTATGTATATACATGAAAAAATAATATGTACATAATATGATAATATGAAATTACTGTCAACAATCACTGAATGTGATAGTTATTACAAGTTAATTATTTAACAAAAGAAATTATTAATCATAAATTAATTTTTTTTATTCAAACTTTTTCAAATTCAATCAAAATTCAAATACTTGACTAATTGCCTATTTGCAATCGTTAATTTGTTGCTTGGTAATGTAGTACTTGATAATGTGGTTAGTTTGTCTTACATAGTAAGATGATAGAAAAAAAAAAATGAACATACCCGATAATGCAAAACATTCGTGTGAATACATGTAGAGATAAATGTGTTGACTTTGCGTTGTGCGCTTAATTTCACACATTCGCACTCAAGTTCGTAAATATTTACTTCAAAGTTGAGTGTGCTACTCTACCGTTAAACTGCTCAATACCATCTTTATTTAATATATAACAAAGCTCATGAATAACAAATTAATATATACGGTATCTTAATATGATTTGTTTCTAGTTTAAACGGATATTAGCTGATATATAGGTACAAACAATGTAACTGCAGCGCCATTTTTGTAACTGTAATTAAATTGAATATTACATGTATTGAAGAAAAGTTTCATTTTGAGTTTGGCGTTAAGGTACAAAATCATAATATGCGACATACAAAATAATTAATTGTTTCCTAATAGAACAGTTTTAAACAAGCGGAAATGAATCCTTAATAATATTATCATTATGAAGATTATGATTGTAAGATTAGCAAACAACGAAGAATATGGCTCGAAGAGGAATAAAATAATCATTAAAAACTTTTCTTTTTATAATATTAATCGAGGAGTGATATATATCTACAATAAAATGTCAAATATTAATAAGACAATGTTATGTACTGTATCTTAGCTATTAAGAAAAGCTAATTCGAAAATCTATTAATTAGTGCTTACATTATTTCAATTTCGTTAAATCATAACATAACATTAAATTAATAGTATTGAGATTTGCTAAAATTTTTATAACTTTGACGTACTTGTATGCGTGTGTCTCTTTGTGTGATGTGTGTGTTTACGTGTGTTTACGGATTATTAATAAAGGTTTGTTATTCAAACATTTATAAATACTATCTTCGAAAATCTCAGTCTGTAAAGAAACGAGAATATAAATAAATCTTAGCTTTTAAATCATCCAGATGCGTTCAATGTCCTATATTTACATTAATAATATATATATATATAATTTATTTGCTTGATATTTCAATAATAAACAATTATATAGAGGTCATTATGATTTTGTCATATAGCATAAGTAAATAAAGTATTTGAAAATCAGTCATGCAATAAATATACACAAAAATTAGATTGAATTTGTTTAGATATAAATTTTATTTCCTGCCAAATTTTTGCGCTTAAATCCACAATCAATATGCATGTAATGAAAAACTGAGATAAAAAATAATGTATAGTTATGTACCAATTAGCCTAATCATAAAAATTAAGGGTAATAAAATGAAATTATAGGTGCTAGGTTCTATTTTTAAAGGCCACGAAATACCTTTTCGAGGCTCATCAAAATTCATATCCAGGAAACTAGAAACTCTTATAAATTTCAGTAACAAGATATATACCCGAGTATGTCTAAAAAGCAATAAACGTAAACTTCAATATATTTTACATAACTCTGGCTTAATTTTACTGATACCTATTCTTATCTATAAAATATAAAATGTCTAAAATAATATCACTTTCCTACCACTAATTGATAGTTGATATATATATATATATATATATAATGGATATAATAATAATAATAATAATAATAATGATAGTAAAAGTTCTATATTAATTAAGCTAGCTTCAATATATAGAATTATTGCATAACTGGATATTGAAAATTTTTAAAATTTAATTAAATATGAGTAGGAAAACTATTTTTAATTTAATAAATATAAATGGAGCAGAATTTTTAAAAACGATAAAAAATTATTAGTAGGTTACTCAAATGTTAAATAATGCCTTAATCTGTGTCCTTTAATGAAAAATAATAATTTTATTTAAAAATTGTATTCATTCTAATGATTTTACTTTTTCCAGGCATGTTTTTCCACTACATTCATATACCTTCATTCCCTTATCCTATTTAATCAAATAAAAATCCTAAGTTGTATAGTACAAAGATAAAAAACAGATTATACATTGTTCTTGTCAAATTTTTAATTCATTCTTTTTTATTTATCTTTGAACTATGTCATTGAAAAATATCTAATGCCGGCTGTAGAGATAAGTGCAAGGATATAAAAACTAAAAGACATTGAAAGTAGAAGCGAAAATAGGGTGAGTCGTCATACAGCTTATAATCTACTGTACCACTCACACGGGGTAAGATTATACTTTCCTCTTTTCTTTATTCCGCCCCTTTTTATTTCTCTCCAAATCGTATTATCTGGCTGAATATTTTCTATTTCATTTGTTCTTTTCTATCCTTCCCCATCTCTCGTTCTACTGCTGTTAGCAAATCAATTATTCCTCATTTAAGCTTTTTCTTTATAAATAAATAAATAAATAAATAAATATATATATATATATATATATATATATATACATAAACTATATAATAATGCTATTTTATAAATAGTTTTATATTTGTTAATAATACTGCGCTTTTCTTAGAACCAATGAAGAAAGTAAGGATTAAATTGTCGATAAAATCGTTATTCATCATCCATTTATAAACTTGACCGATAACATTTAAACAATACTTTTAAATTGATTAATTATAATGACGTTAAGATACTGGACTTATAGCTCGACTCAATTGTTATGAATAATAATTAGTGAGCATCTCCCAAAATAAAAGCGACATAAATGTATTTAATCTAATTTAAAATACGGTTTTAAAATACGATTCGTGCTAATGGACATAACTTGTTTGAATTATTTCGTTTGTTTTAACTTATTTAATGGGAACAATATTTGGCTTAAGAATGGTACAGATATAAAATTTCCGTACAACTCACTAGTTGTACGGAACAATTATACAAGGAACGGATTATACAAGAATTAATATTAGAAATGCATTTAAATAAGTTTTGAAAATCTATCATTTATTTGACAACGAATATCGCAGTTGAAAATATTATAATTTTGTCAGCTTGGGAGACACAAATGGGCGAATTTTTGCGGACGAGCTTTTAACAGTATAAGTAAATAATAATATATATGCCCCCGTAAATCGAATGCTAATTAACAGCTATATCGCGCTCTCTCACACTCGGTATGCAATCCTTGTCTCTCTACAGTCTTACCTAATGATTACGTAGGGTAAAAGTCCAGCATTATCGCTCAATCACAACATTTGCTTTGGAGCTTACTCCCGGAAGCTCGTACGAGCTATCGCAATATTCACCGGTAATTATCCAATCGCACTCGACTCGGAAGGCTCGGTCAACGAGCTGAAGATGCCACCGACAGGCCAGAAGGAGGACGAGCCAGCGGCGATAAAAGTTTCGGGATAATACGCGTGCAAGGCTCGGGGTTCGCCTCTCTCACCTCGGCCACCCGCATACGTGCATCGAGCATAATACGTATAAAGCTCTATTTCGGGGGGCGCGGAGTCCCAGGACGAGGTGAACGATCGACAGCGCAGCGGTCCAAGAGGTGGTAGGGAGGGAGCGATGACGGGAGGGGTGATGGGAGGGCGGCCCGGCGGGGTAGTAGGCGAGCGGGTACGTGACCTTTTGCAGGAAGGATATATAATGGCAGTGGCAGGGTGAGGTCGCTGCAGCCGGTGCGCGGCAACCCCCGGGGTCGGAGTCCGCACCACCCGACCAACCGGAGGGTGAATGCACGTTCCTACCTACCGCCCCCTCCCCTCTCGCCGTTGCCCTCTCGCCCCAGACGAGCTCAACCGCGCGCGCGCACCGATTTCGGCTCGCTGCTTCTCTCGAGCTTGGCGCTTTTCTTTGAAGGAGGACGGGTATGTTTTCAAGGGAGAGCTAGAGTTTCGCTCCAGCGTGGTGCCGCTGCTCGTGGCCCCGACTTTCTCTCTGCTTGGCTGGGTCTGCGAGACTGGCTGCGCCACTGTCCTCCAGTGCCCGTCGAGCGTATGCCTGCACACGCATATTTATGTACATGCGTGCGTGTGCGAATGGGGCTGAGGCGAGACGGGAAATTTGGATGTCGAGAAGGAAAGCGCGCTGAGAGAGAAATGGGAGAGTGTGGGCAGCATCAGCGCGTCGCTGTATTTTATTTGGATTTAGCAGACTTATTATTCTATTGTTTCGAGAAAGATGTATTTTTCTTGCGGCTTCGTAATCCGAGCATTGGCTTATAATGAACGATTGCGAAAAATTATCTGGATTGAAATGCTACTACGGTTGCAAGATGTTGTTTTATTGTTGTTTGGCTCGAATGGATGATTAATTTTGGCTGTAGAAAACATTTTTCGCGATTGAATTTGGAGAGGAAGTTATTTAATTATATTGTTGGTATATTTTCTTTTAATGTCTAGATGTATTATTATGGAATTGTATTGTACATATAATTGCATTATACATGCAAGTTTTATAATAACGTAGTGTATTATGACACTTATATTTGAATATTTTTTATGATTAAATTACTATCAATGTTTTTCTTTGTTGCGTTTAATGAAAAAATTAAAAAGAAAAGAAGGTAGAAAACCCTTTTCCAATATTCAATAAATGTATTGTGCCCGTAAATTAGAAATTGCTGATATACATAAACTATAATTATCAATTCCTACCTAAATTGCTATTGATTAAGAGATTGCGTTTATTTTTATCGAGTTCAATGATATTATTACAATGAATGAATGATATTTTGAAGAAAGTAAGGAAAGTTTTGGGTACATTTTTCTCCCTCTTGTATAACATACTATTCAAAATAAAAAATTCTTGATAATCATGCATTTATTAGCAATTAATAATTTGTTAATAATTTTGTATTTAAATAATTTTGCAGAAATGTTGTGATAAAAAAAATAATAAAATAAAACTTAAAATTGTATAAGACTTGGAATGAAATATTCAGTTATTAATAAATTTATAATGAGCGTTATCATTATTAAAATGTTGCTATGGCGGCTCGAATAACGATTAAAATTATTATTATTATTATTATCATTATCAATTATTATCATTATTGTTGTCATTATCATTGTTATTATTATTCTTATTGTTGTTGTTGTTGTTGTTGTTGTTGTTGTTTTTGTTGTTTAAATTTTGTTAGATTATATATTAAATAAGTAGCAAATAAACTTGATAATGTGAAAGTAAAATGCATTTATTATATATATAATTATGAAAGATGAACGTTTTATATCATAGTAAACTCAAATGACAGCATAAATATGATGAAATATGGACGAGCAAGTCTTCTTCCAGCAACAGTGACTCGATGTTTTTCTCCCATCATATTTCTTAAAACGAACGGACATATATGCATGCACATGCATAAAAGCTTTCAAGAAGCTTTCTTGTAAAAGTGCGAGAGTTTCTTCAAACGCTTCGACGATCAGCCTAAAAGTTTCGAATAATTATTTACTTTTTGTTCACTACCCAACTGAAACTTAAACTTTACTCTCTATTAAAAAGTATTTTCTTTCTTTTTTACTCGAGTAGATATTTCCTAAATAATTCGTTTATAGTTGATAATTATTTAAATTGGTCAAAAGATGTTTAAATAAACATGAGAATTAAAAAGTAAAGGTACTGTTTTTATAATTATATATCATCTTGCTCCAATCAATATAATGAGATGTTCGTTCAATTGCTAAAATAATTGCTTAAAATAGTTGTCTTACGAATTCAAATGAATAATATTGATTTGGTATTTATACATTTGCATTGCATCTATATATATATATTGATGAGGTATATTCCACAACGACATCCCATAAAAATACACAATTTACAAAAACGTAATTGATAAATTTATCGATAAAATAATTGTTAAAAATATAAAACAATGTTTATATAGCTTGGCTGTAAGGAACAAAATTGTACATTAAGAATTTACCAAACGCTTTTTACCAAACTATACAGCGGATCAGTTTTCAAACATCAATTGAAGTTTTTGACCACTCATTGTGGGTTTACATGATTATTAAAAATTGCGTTTACTCAATTTATATGTACTAAATGAAAATATAAGCTAAACTAAATATTTTTCATTGCTTCAACAATACCGTAAAAAGTATTCCTGCTTTCCAGAAAAGAGTAAGCCTCTTGAGTGAAAAAAAGAAAAAAATAAAAAACAAAACACACACTCTAAATTAGTTTATTATTAAAAATGTCTTCTACGCCTAAATGCCTTAATTCGCCGTATTTTGAAAGTATAAGTGTATATTGATCTGTCGGTTAGCCATACTTATAAATAACGCAATCGATAGCCCACGTAATTGGCAAAACGAACGACAATTCAAATCGAAAATCAACGTAGTTTTTTTTATTTTATCAGTTGTGAGTAAAGTGAAAATAATTCAAGCCCGTAAATGCGATTTTGCTTCTAGCAGCGCAGGCACCGATCAACAACAATTCAATTCAATAAATAATTTTATTACTATTTATTAACAATATTAATACGCTCGAGAATATTTCCACTCTTATCATAGACAAGCCGTACACTTTTCTTCGTCACAAAATCTAATGTTGTTTTTGTCTGCTCTTTTTACCTCTTTTTTCCCTTTTCTTTTTCAATAAACTGAGATACATACCCTCGGAGAAAACCTGGACTACGAAGAATAACACCGGCGAGTGCCCAGCTACTTGATAGCAATAGCGTGTCGAGGGCTCAGTCAGCAAATAATAGTAATGCAGGAACAAACGGATCGACTGGAACTTGGGGAATTTATCGGAGATCCCGCATCTATGCTTGTTTGCATACATGATGGACGGGAGCTTGTCTACCCTACGAGGGCGTAAACGTAATCGTTAAATTTTCCGAACGTATACTTCAGATGCGTCACGCGCGCGCGCGTGTAATTCTTTCACTAATTTGACTTTTGAATAAATTGTAATTCAAGTATCGTGGCCAATTTTACGGGGGATATGCGTCATTTGGGCAAACTTAATACCTCTTGATGGCTGTAAATTATTGCAATGTTTAGATTGTTGTTGTAAAACGTAGCGGCCTTGGAAAACAAAGCTCTAGATGTGGACGAAGACGTTGAAACCGGTAGCTCATTACTTGATAATTATAAAGTAGCAATTTGCGATTATTATTACCTATCATCGAAAATATTTGAAGAATGTGAAGCTGTAAAATTTGCTCTAACTTTTACAATTTTATTAATGAGCCTATTTAATTAGGTTAATAGGAACACGACTTTAAGCGTTAAAACCTACATTTTTCTTTCTTTTATTTTAAATATCGACACCATTTCAACGGGCTTCATTCAAAGAGTAACTTGCTTAATAATTTCGGTCATTGAAAAATATTTTCTGCATTAAGTACTTAAATAGCATATTACTGTAAATTTTCTGCAAAATATTTTTATAATGAAAAACAATAACTTTCAAGCAAGAAAACGGAAAAAAGAAAAAACTACAGATTCATGAAGATTTTACAAATAGAAATATTTATTCAGCGACATTAAACTTCTATAACCTTCACGTACAACATATGATGTAAGATGAATTAATGATGTTATATATATATATACATTGATTTATTGATTTATTTGTACAGTATATAGAAAATATAGAGAAACAGAGAGTGTGAAGAAACAAAAATAAAATAGTTGTCATGACGAGGTGTCTAGTAGTATTTTCTATTTATAGTACTTCAAGCATTGGACCAAAGATTTAATTAAAACTCTCTCGACGAAATACACTCAATGTATATATATATATATATATATATATATATATATATATATACATTTATCTATCTATCACTCTAGCTCATTGTCTATTTATCTCTATTTCTCTAACATATTCTTTTTTCTCTGTTTTGGTTGTGCTTTTATTGACATAGGATTCTTTGCATTTATTTGTGCTCTAATACTTTATGGTCAAATATTTCTCTAATACATTTGATGTTGATTAATTATTAGCATTAGCTTTGGTTATATAAGTATTTTTATAAATTTTATCATTCACATTTTCATTTATATATTTATTTTTGAGTCTGTTTATCTATTTCTCTCTCTCTCTCTCTCTCTCTCTCTCTGTCCCTCTATTATATATATATATATATTCTTTGCTCTTTCTGGCACTTCCTTTATTTACACGGATACAAATCTTTTCGAACAAAGGCAACCAACATCTCCAGACATACCAACAAAGAGGTACTATCTTTTACTTTCAAATTATTTTTTTATACTATAGAAATTCGAGTATTTTGTATAATATAGAATTTCAAATTTTAATTTCAATACACAGCACTTGCAGTTTATTAAATAAAATTGTACATAAATAATATTTAAAAAATGAAAAATATTTTTTTAAAACCCTTATTTAATAATTAATGCTTGATAAATTATAATTTGCCTTTCGCATAGATTTTCCCTTTAAATTATACATATTATGCATTACACGAAACAACATAAAATCGTAGCTAAGGACTAAAAATATCTATGAGATATATCAGCGCTGTAGCAATCGCAAAGACAAATTAATTAAATTATACAAAAGTAATTAGATTATAGAGGCTTTTTATAGAAATTCCGAATGCATTTGATGATATTTCTGAAAATTTTGCACAACGCTTTCTTAATATTTCTTAATATTCACGTACATTACGAAGCACGAATTACATCACATGATTATACGAAAGATCGGATGATGAAATTAAACAATTATCGAACAATTAAAAGATTTTAACCCAGATTATATTTGAAGAGCTTTTGAAGTCCTGTGCCTAGACACTTCTCAGAGTTTCAGAGTACATGCACGTACTGGTGTACTTGTCGATATCGGAAAACGCAACCCAGAAGATTGACGAGCCCCTTTGTCTCATAAATCAAACGGGCAAGAACGCGATACCGCTCCGTATGTACTAGCAACGGAGCTTCTGGTTCTCGGTGTCGGGTCAATTGATTCAGTTTTCTTTGACGAGGCGCACAGCAGCTTCGTTCACTCGTACGGGAATTGAACTTTAATTATTGCTTCTAAGTTTGATGAGGAGGTATGCATTTAAGGACGAGAGCTGGCTTGGCGACTGGCCTGCTTCGAATACTTTTACACTCGACTACATCGTATGCTTTTGGTTGTACTACTTTAATTAGACTTCATGCAAGCTTGTAGTTCGCTGTACTTTCTTATATTTTGTTGAATAATTGTTGGTAGAATGAAAATGTTGTTATTGTGAGTGAAATATATAACTATATTTTAAGGTAACGAATGCAGGGCCGAAAATTATTGAGAAAGTAATGAGTCCCATTCGTTTTGTTATATTTCTTTGATAGTTTATAAAGATGATATTGCCTAAAGTATTTTTATTATAATGGTCAAATTAGAAACGCAAGAAAAATTGCAAATACCGATAAAATCTGATGTAATACGGTTTACGGCAAAGTCAATTTCAATAAAACTTTATAGCTAGCGATAGACTATCAAGATAACATAAAATATTATTATTATCTGTTGCAGATGCAGTGAGCTCTTATACGCTATATATAGTGAATAATAAGTGAATTTATTGTAAGCCATTATAATTAAAAAATCATAATTGTAAAATGATCATGTATTTAAAAATATTTCTATCCTAAGAATGTTTGCATTTCAGCAAAGCTGATAATATTTGTCGTTAAAAATAAAGATTCTTTTAAAAATTTAGTGTAAAAAGCTTAAGATATAGCTGAATTATTTAATGAGTTTAATACAAAATCCATACACGGTGAACGATGTAAAGTTAAACATGTATGAAGCGACTTAATTTATTATTCAATCCAAATTATGACTGCTACATTTTATAATTGAGAGATATTTAAACAAATTATATTTTAAAATCTATATGCAATATAAATTGTAATAATCTTTCACCTTAATTTTAAATAAAATTTGTTCTATATACACACTAATAATAACTTCTTTTTTGTTCACTACACACACTAATAACTCTCATAATGGGAGTTATATGTACTTTTATCAACATATACGTATATAAATATGTAAATTATCGATAATCAATGCTCTTTGCTCAATAGACGCAAGAAAACCTCATATTACAATTCGAATCTCTTGAATGTATCACGATAGTTGAATTTAAAATACTTCATCGGTATTTACTTCCTGAGTGCATTCATTTCGAGCAAATATCAAATTATTATTTATCACTAATAGAAATAGTATTGTCAATGCCGTTTTTTATTATTAATATTACGTAATGTACTCTTTGTACATTTATCTAGATAAATATATTTATTGCAGATATTAGAAATGTTGTTGAGAACATTTGGAATAAAAGAAACAGTAAGTAAAAAAAAAATCAAATACGAGTACAATCACATTACGATATTAAAATTCTTATAAGTAGTCTGGCATACGATGTCGGAAATTTGTAGAAGGGGGGGTTGATGGGTAAGTCTCACTATCTGACCACTATCTTTTTAACAAATTTCGTACCTCTTAAATGAAGTCTTTTTTATATTCACTTATCACCAGTTTAGATAATAATAAAATTTTAAAATTAAAGTCCATGAACGTTACTGCTCAGCCATTACCCTTTCAACTATTTTCAACTGTTTTTTCTGTCTCGGATTTCCCTTTTCAAAGTATTTATTATTCACATTCTATTAAAATTAACAGATTAAAAGGAAAAATTTTGACAACATAAATTATTTCATTCATATGGATTTGTATGAATTAAAGATTGACAAATTATAAATTATATAATCCATGATGGATTAGAAGAATTTTTTTATCATCAAAAAATAAAAATTAAAAATTTTAATTCTTTGGTGATGATATTCAATAAAAAGTTATTATTATTATTACTCTTCATTCTTTCTGTAACTTTGTATGAAATTTTGTCTTGGTTCACGTATATTAAAATATTTTCATTAATATATGTTACAATTGTTCGAAAGTTTTTGAAGATGAAAAATAAGCTTTTTATGCGTTAAACAAAGTTTTATTTTAAATTAATTATAGATAAAATTAATGGACAAAGTCTTACAAATTGCCGAAAAAGTTTGAGCACATTATTGCAATCATTATCACCATTATAATAACAATATATAAGAATAATGAGGATGATAATAGAAATGGACCAATAAAGTAATAGTACTTTATAAAGAGTCGGAAATGCAATTGAGGTAAAGCAGAGCAGTTAAGTAAAGCGTTTGAGTCCAAAGTAAGCATACATAAGAATCACTCACGTGCTTGCACGTATACATCGCACCAACCTACGGTTAATCTCTAATTCAATAAAATAACACTGATATGGCAATAAGCCGTACATTTAAATAGAGAGTCTGCGGGAGGTTTCCGCACGTTAATCGGGCTCCGTGGGATATGCAACTGGAGTCCATTCACCTTACAACCCAATAACCTTTTCGACCAAGTCGACGCTACGTAAGGACATTCCTCCGAGGGGCTCCGATGACATATACGAGCAGCAGGTCGATGACGTACGCAGATTTTTGAGGTTACACTGCGTGGTCGCCAGCCCCGCTGCACCACTACGACCGAAAACATTGAAAGTGCGGCGTAGGGGGCTGGGAGAGGAGGGACAGGCGCAAAGAAGGAAAAATCCACGTAAGATGTTGGCGGTGACTCTCGACGTGCATGCCGTGTGGGCGGACGGGTTATTGAGGAGGGGGTGTGGAGAGGTGGGATGGAGGGTGGTGGGGAAGCAGAGGGCTGGTGGTAAGGGAGGTTATTCGGTGGTTCGGTGGTTTGGCTTGGGGGGAGGGGGGGGAGATGAGAGGGTGATGGGGCGAGTCAGGGTGTCAGGGAGGACTAGAGGGGTTGCAACGGGAATGGAGATCGATTCAGAGTCTGGGTCAGCCGAGGCCGTTCACCCCTCGCCACGCGGGTTTGCAGCCCGGGAGAGGCACGCGGAAGCGGAGAATCGCAACGGCAGCGGCAACAAGAGATGTGGAGGTTAGCTCGTTTGTACGTGTGCACGCGTAGAAGGAAAAGCGAGAGGGATGAGGGACACTCCCAGGCTGGTGCGCGCGCGCGGCCGCGTGCGAGGAGCCGGGACCGGGGTCGTAGTCGGTGACGGTGACGCCGTACGGGGTAGGGGTAGGTGGATTGGGGCAGATGTGGCGATGACGTCGAGCTTATACAGTGTCGATGCGACGTCGCGCACGGAGGAGTATAGGGCGGGGGTGGGCAAGTAGCTCGGCGATCTGGTCCCACGATTAGATACTGGTGGGCATTAGCACTGCCCTTCTTGGGCGCCGTTGCTATGTCCGCTCGTAGTCGTTTCTTCAATGGCGGAGGGTCCGGCACTCGCATTTGCAGGCCTCGCTACCGGATGGTTGAAATTTTTTTGATAAATGAGCGCCGATGTCCGATATAATGGCCGAATGAAAGGCCCCGGCTTTTGTACGAGATGCACCAGCTCGGAGCGAGAAATTGTTTCGAACGAAGACGAGCCCTTCGCATATTGGTAAGCGCAAAGTGATAGGGGCGTCATTGATGATTCACTAATGGTTGATTGGATGGATTCTTAGTGGAAGCGGATAACTAGCGCTAACGATGGATTTTTCTGGATATATAATGGGAAAATGGATAATTGAGTCTTGGAGTAGTGGGATAGTTGAGATTGTATAGAAAGTAGATGGAAGAGGGCGATGTTTACGTTTGAAATGGTGAAGCATTGGCGAGATACAAGAGTATTAAGTAGAGGATACTAAAGGAATATTTTGTTGTATCTTTGAGAAAACTACTGGTTCTCTTTTGTAAGTCTATATTACCATAACTAAAATGAAGTAAAAGAAAAATGCTGTAAATTGTATTTCTATCATGATTATATATGAAGTCAAATGGGAAATTTTAATTATTTGTAATGTATATTAAAAATTTTATTCCGATAGTTAATTTGTGCCTCTATCATTTTTTTAACCAAAATTCGTTCTCGCGTAAATTTGCATATTTTAAGTGAGTTTCGAAATAAGCTTCGTTTAAATTTGGGGGGAAAAGCACGTGTCATTAAAATATTTTAACTACTTTCTTTGCTGTGCTACACGTGTGTATTTCTGTGTACATGTATACATGTAGGTTACGTGTATTATAGTCGTCATATATAGTATAAATTTAAATAGAAAAATGTACATAATATTAAGTAAAATTTCTGCATGTTTCTTTTTGAATATTCCGTACTTTATTAATGCTTTTATAAAGCTATTTCATTCTATTATACATACATATTGGAAAAATACATAACGAGAGATTTAATTTTATAAATTTTATTAATAAAATAGTAAAATGTTTGAAAGGCCTGCATTATTTTCAATATATATCTTCAGATTTTAAATCATCATAATTATAATGAATAATTATTAAAAATTACGATGTAAAATGGAACGATATTACTATATAAGTACATGAAATTTTATGAGTTTCATTAGTAAATAAAAGATTAATGAATCAGGACCTTTTCTTAGTTTGTTATTATTTATTTAAGAAGTGGAGAAATACGGATAGATAAAAAATAATGTGATCGTACTGTTTTGTTGACGATAATGATAACAAAGATTTTTAATATCAATCTAGTAGTGAATGAAATATTTAACAATATAATTAAAGAATAATTAATATTTTAAATATTAAATAGTTTTTATGAATCTTATTTATACACTTTTAACGTTGGATGGAATTTATAATAGTTGTATGTAATTATGCGTATTTGAATATACAATAATATGTTTGCATAATAGTCTTGCATATTGTATTCATGGTTAATTATATTTACAGTGGCTTTTCGTGACATTAGCACTAACTGTAATAATAAAAAGTTTGATGTATTTTAAAAACTCTTAATTAAATCAGATGCAAAACTTTATTTTAAATATAATTATAAAAATAAGTTTTTCAGCATTATTTTTCATTTTAATAAGGGGAAATGGCTTTATTTTAGATTTTCCCTGAATATATTACTTTCATCGAATGACTTATGATGTTTTCTACGCTACATATATTTCTTTGAGCAATATTTTAAGCAACAAAGTTTCCAAAGGTTAATAATATTATAAGTAAAAAGATTGAAATTGTTATTTGTATTTTTGTTTTTCTACCATTATAAATTTTTCAAGTTGAATGACAATAATTTTTTGAACAAGTAAACGCGTTTAGTTAGTTATGGCTGAATTCCGTTTAGGAAATGGATATCTATGTATAACCCGTCTGACCAAACCAGCCTATTTTCTACTTACTGGTCGCGATTAAGATCATGACTCAAGTACATTTGCCAACTACCTGATTACATTTGCATGAAAATAGTAACAATACCGTACTAATACTGGTTGCGTATTGAATTAATAAAGTGCATGAAACGAACAATTGATAATAGTAAAAAGTAACACTGTAACTAAGAAATCATCAGTATTTCCTCTCATTATATGAGCTTCATAAATTCTAATTTTGTTAACAAATGCTTTGTTTTGTCTGACTACATTATCATCAAATAATATTGAAACATTTCAAATTTTCGTATACGTATATTGAAAATATGATCTAAAAAATTATAAATTTTAATAAATGATCTTATGTTTTCCGAGAATTATAAGATTTTGTCCTCGAAGCCTAAAATTATATTATGTATCATTTAGCTGACTTAATCAGCAGAATGCAGGAATTCAAAAATATTTACACTACTCGAACGAAATCACTAGAGTCCTAGAAATAATGAAACGGAAATATAATTTTTTTTCATATAAATGGTAATGAGGCAATGCACTTTATATCGATTTCATTCTATTTCTAGTTACTAGTTTTATTTTAGAATGATTAATGAATGACCTTTTTCTACTAATATTTGTATACATCAAAAAATTCAATCATATTTTCTATTCTTTTCACAGATTTCACGAGTAAAAATATTTTAATCAACTTGATGAAAATGATGATAATACGACTCAATGAAGTCATATGCAGATTAAAATAATCATTATTTTTGCTATGATTATTTAAATATTTTAATGCACTTCACTAAGAATATTAAGATTTTTTTCTTATTTGGATAATACTATTTAACGAGAGCATGAAAATTATGCATGTAAAACCAATAATTAATATATATATATATATATATATATATATATAAGATATGCATTCGTCAAGTATTGTTTACATTAAGAGGAATAACCATCACAGGACAAAATTTTGATTTTATTAATAAAAAGTTAAAAAAAATAGCTTCAAATGAATCCTATTTAAATATTAAAATAGTCCGTATTGTTAGTAAGTATACAGATTAGTACAGCTTAATTGATACCTATGAGGGAATTATAATCTTACAGTTATAAAATTTCATGATTAATAATCCAAAAAATTTGTTCAAATAGACTATCGGATAGCATGTACTTAGCGTTATGAAATATATCCTGCACAGAGACCATTATATTAAAACAAATAATTTTAGATTTATGTTCCGGTGACAAAACTTTTATTACCGACATGAAAAATATTTACAAGTAAGATTTCGAAATATTTTAGTGTTGCGTTAACATTTCCATAAGATTGTATCCTTAGAGTTTACAGCGAAAACAAGAGCATTGTATAACACTTTTTGTTAAGTTTCCTATAGCTTTATCTCCAAACATAGCTATAAGAAAAGTTTCAACGATATTATAGTAGTTTAAAATCCACTTTTATTGATGTCTTATGATTCGTCAACAATTCTCATTCAATTACTTGTATTATAAAAAAATAAAAATAAAAAAAAATAATAAAAAAAGATCCTTTAAATCCTACTACTTTTTTCCTAGTATATTCAATGGATACCGCTTAATAAATTCTTGATAAATTTCCTGCCAAACGTTCGTTAAATTTAAATGACGGCTCTATAAATTTTTTTGACTGTACAGTGGCTTAAAGAAAATAAAATAAAAATGTAATAAAATTTGAAAGAATAATAAAGAAATGGGGCTGTAACTTACGTGAGGCATCGAACATAACGGTGGGAGTGAATTGAAATTACAAAAAGCCTACAGAATTTTAAAAAGCTATCTTTGCACGTGCATTTGTCGCAAAATTATTCTTTCTACACGAATATAACCTGATACCAGTGGAATAAATAGGCGAATTATATTTTGAAAAATATTGCGGCTGAAGATGTTAATGGGCAACACTTTCTTGGAAATAGCATACAGAATATTTGCTCCCATTAAAAAAAAATGTACGTAACTAGTGTCATTATTCAAAGTAGACATGAATTTAAAATAAATAGCAGAAATTCTCATAGAATAGTATAGTTGATTCCCTGTGAAACCGATAAAACCTACAGAATTTTGTAAAGCTCATGAGGAGCTTTGATTTAAAGAGAAATCGAAGTTTCTAGGTGATAAAAAAGTTGAGAGAAGATGAAAGTTTACTGAATAAATACAAGTAACATTTCTTTCTACCTATCAACACATATACATTTATATAAGCTGAATGATGAATACATCTGAACAATCAATATTTGTCAATATATTGCAGGTATTAATTTTTACGGGTTTTAAAAAGTCTTCTTAACTATATTCTATTAAAGTCTTCATTTACGGTAGAAATTTTAATGAAAACAATTCTACACGAAATATAAAATTATATTCAAATGAATCGGAAAGCTGAGGAATTATCTATGTATGCCATGTAAACAATTATAAAACGAATAAATTACAATAACAAATTGTAAAAATTAAAGAACTAGATGTTTAAAAAGTATAATGTATTTTATAATTTCTAATATTCATGTTTTTATTTATTAACCAAAAAATTAAAATGAATATATATGTATTGATCGGTGTTACAGTAAAAATTCATAACGTAATACTTTGAAGCGAAGAGTCACGCAAATCCTAAATATAAAGCATTAAACAATTCAGGACTTAATTATTCAGAAATAGACTTATCATCCAGTAAAAATAAATCTGTCATATATTTCAAGTAAATCTTTCTTTTTAAAAAATATTGATTAAAAAAATCATATCTTATCATTTTTACGTTAAATGAATATAAAGTCATTGGATTAAAATGATAAAATATTTTATAATAAATCGTAAAATATATAAGATATTTTTTTTAATCTAGAGAGAAAATTCCTCACTGTTCACTATTTTTCATTTCAAGCGACGTTGAAAATTGTAAAGTTTATAAAGTAAGAGAACCTGCATAAAGAATAAATAAACTTTAAAAACTGTCGAGTCCTGAGAGAGAGCGAGAGAGAGAGACAAAAACGTTTGGCAGAGATGTCGAGAAAGTTGACTCGAGCTACTTTAAAATTACATACTTTCATCCCACATAAATATACAAAGCATACAAATTAAATTAAAATATCAGAAGCCACTCGATATAGGTATTAAAATTATAGTTAAATTATGGTTGAGAAATAAATGTAAGAATAATTAAATATTAATAAAAATTTATCTTGCTACATGTTATTAGTAATTTGGAGAAAATTGGGTAAATTACTTTTTTCTGTATGTGTAAAATTATGTAAAATTGGAAAATATTGCCGGATTTTTATTAAGTACTGATAAGTAAATAATGCAAATTATTTACTAACGTATCGTAATTACATATTATACACATTTTAAACAGATTTGTAAATAAAATTACCGATTTGCATGTGTATATGAATATATATTATATATATTATTCATATATATTCATATTATGAACTTTATGCATTATTCAAATGGTAATTGTTAATTTCATTTTATCAAATGAATTTTAAAACAATAACGATCTGCCCGAATTGAAATATTTCTCTACCAATTACATTAAATATGTCATTCAATTTCATTATCTCAGTCACTATGTAAATTCCCTAAATTCACAAGACAGAACTTCCTACTTACTGAAGATTAGCATTAATTGGAAAAGGTTAATCTACTTTTCATTAAAATAAATTCATTTCGCAAAACGGTCCCAATCAAAAGAGTGCAAATGAAAATCCAAAGACGGCAATCACTCGAATAAAACCTAGAATTTTCAACGACGCAAGTGGCCTGTAAAATGAAAAAAATGAAACTCGTGAAATGAGGCCATCAACTCTTTCACCCCCCCCCCAACTGGCTCCGCCAACTACCGCAACTACCCCTCCCTCCAGCTACGTGTCGTCACCCCCTTCTTCCGGTTCCAGTAAGGTGCGCCCTTAACGTCGAGTCATTCTTACCGACACTCTCACTCCCTCCCTCCTTATTTTGCAGAGAAGCGCATCACGTCGTCGCTTCAGCGCCCCTATTCAACAGATTCTTCAATCGTTCACGAACGCCGAGGTGCGCCATAAATAAAAAGAGAGTACCAGTGACCGTATTGTGAGTGGCTATCAACACAAACGTGCGCATTACAACACCTATACATCGATAGTACACAAGCATTGCACATTGTGTTTTTTTTTTTTTTTTTTTGCCAGACACGTTTGCTGTTGATGTTTTTGCGGTTGTTGCTCCTTTTGTCTTTCTTCTCACTTCTTTTCTTCCTCTTTTGCCTGTGTTCTTTTACGAGTGCGCGGAGATTTTTGGTTTACTATTCGTATAGCGATCCACAGATACGTACGTGCAAAAATTACTATCGATCTCACACACTTTTCCAAGCGTTAAAATAAAAATAATTGACCTAATCTTCATCTGCATTGACATTTGCGCGTACATTGAACTTTAAAGCGTCCGTGGGCTTGTAATTATAATTTTTAAATTACATACAATTAATATTAAATGACGATTTTATAAATTACTACATTCTTATGCAATGATTTTAAACGATCGTGAAAGATGGATAGGGGGAGACTTTATGAGAGATTACAGTTATATTCACAAAATATCGCATGTGTAATTTCAATAAGTAAAACATGTTTATTATGTTTAAAATTTTTTTAAATTATACATCGCAAAAGGAGCAAAATTACTTTGATTATTGCATTAAAATTAATTTCGTATTAATATATATAATTTAAGCTTCGATACATTAGCATTCGATCGATTAGCATATTATTGGATTTGAGAACCGTTTGAAATAATCGTAATATTCGGATTTTGCATCGTATTTTCATATTTATGAAAATTAATAATTTTAAAATTATTATACAATTTACTAGAATTTAAATTATTTCCCAATAGCAGTATGTTAAAATTATATTTTAGCAATGCTCGGAGAAATCAATGATTACATCGATAAGAAATAAATTTGTACAAAGATGAATATCAGGTATTCTTTCATTGGTTATTGCAATTCTATGATCTTTTCTTATGTAAACCTATAAGTTTTGTTGCTAAACAGTGTAATATCATTTTTATTTTCAAAATGAATTGTTAGCCTGCTCTATTAGTAATGGAGAATCTGAAAAATACATTAACTCTTTATATTATACTTGAAAAAGCTTACCTTACAAACATAGCATAATAAAATAACTTCACGTTTCAAAGATATTTAATAACTTTAAACTAATTTCCTTTGAAAAACCAACAATCTTTTATATTCTTTATAACGTAGTATTGATTTCCTACATTTTCTCTATGAACTAAATGCAATAATGTATGAAATATTAAATCGTAAAGCCCAAACGAGAATAATATATCAAAACCATAAATTTATATCATACAATTATAAATCAATTATAACTTTAAAAAATACATTTTATTATTTTTTATCATTTTTTAATAATCATATATTATCTATTGATATACTGTATTTTTTTATTAATACGATTCAGGTATTATATCATTGAAATATCAGTATTAATTCAAATGCAATGAATAATATATAATTTATCTTATTATACTGTTAATTTTGTTATGAAATTAAAAGAGAGAAAGAGAGAGAGAGAGAGAGAGAGAGAGAGAGAGAAAGAGAGAGTATAAGTTGACTGTATGACGTAACAATAATTTTGCACATACATTTTTCAGATATAGCCATTCTTCTATAGTCACAAACTGCATTTATATGAGTTACCATTACAATATCAATTTTTTCTCTTCGTTTAAGTATTTTTTCTTCCTGCTGTGTTTCATATTTCTTTCATATTTCAATTGATAGCTAACTTACTCGCGGAATTCACATGATCAGACACATTTGTACAAAAAAATATTATCATTGCTGTAAAAATGCTTATATTATGAAAATGCTATTATTATACTTAAATAAGAATTAATTTTATTTAATCATAATATTAATTCACGAATTTACAAGTATAATACATAGAGTACATATTTTCGTAAACCTGTGTACTTATTAGATGATAAGTAATACAAACCAATCATTATATATATATATATTTCCACTTTAAAGATATTTTGATGAGAAATAATTTTTTCTAGTTGTACAAAAAGTGTAAAGTTTTTTTATGAAAGAAAGTGTAAGTATTTCATATATAATATTTATTTTTCACCTACATACTTCGTTTAAGGTATATTTTTCTATAAATTTTACCAACACTACTCTTACATCCAAAGTTCTTCTCAAGAAAATGCTGCGAAAAGCAATTTGTATCTCTTAGAGCATTAATTCAGAGTCTACAAATAATATTGATTTTCTAATTTACTAATTTAAAAGAACATTGTTTTAAAATTGTATAAGATTGAGAAACGTTAGTGTAAATATTAGAAAACTGAGTGATAAAGTAACAAACACCTTTTCTATCCGTACTATTTTCTCAAATACTTTCAATCATACCTCATGCCATCATTTATTTCCTCTTGTTTTTTCTCTTCTTTTCTTTCTCTTTTATCTGTTATAATTCTTTTCACTTTATCTCCATCCAGCTCCTGTCCATTCACCTTACTGCAGTCGTACAATTTTTCTTCCTTTTTTCTTTTGTTTTTTTCCCCCTCTTTTTTTTATTTGTTTTTTATCTGGAAAACAAAAAAGAGAAAAGGAAGGCCGAGAAGTACTTTTTGAAATTATAGAGTGAAGACACCTTCTGGGCACGTTACCCGCACGCAAAATGAGCTACGTTTATTAGTGTGTGCAAAGAAGGTTCGTTGACTGTAAGTATGAACTTCAGTCATGCGTATACTACACGAAATACTTTATTTCAAAGTGAATTATTTCACGGCCTGCAACATGCTTTCAAAGATGTAATAAACATTTTTAATTTATATGTAATTTTTATTCATATAGCGTACTACGTTGAATTTGTAGTTAAGTTTTCAATTCTTTATTATAAAATATTTTTAGTCTTAATTTATATTGAGAGGCCACTTTAGTATCGGCAAATTCTTTCTTCGACTAATGTATACATCTAAGATCAAAAATTTGCATAAGTTCTAGTTTTATTTTTCTGTACACTTTTCCATCAAGATCTGCATTCAGAAATTACCATTAATTATTATTAGCTGTAAGTAAGCTTTTGAAATATATAATTTAAATACAGGATAAAAATTCTATAAACATTAAAACAAAACAAAAAATAATACAGTAATGATAATATTTTTTAATAAAATGTAATAAAAAAACGATGCTATTTTTACAAAATTTCAAAGTATTTGACATAATTTTTTTTTATAACTGATGAGCGATAATAATTCATTTTAAATGTTTTTTCTATAAAAATAATATCGTTGCTAATACAATTAAGACTATTTAATTTCATTGCGAGTAAATAATAGAATAAATTCATTAAAAACCTATATACTTATTGTATTTGAAATACAACGAATATGAAAGTAATTGTAATAGTAATTGCAAGTATCTTGACTATAATATTAATACTCTTAAAGTTATTTATATACCAGTGAAATTTTTCCTTTCAATTAAGAAAAATTGAATCATATTACAAATATACGTCTATGAATTACCTGTACAAGCTTACAGTCACCTCTAGAGTAAGATCTAAATTTAGTAATTATTTCGTATTTTATTATTTTATTAAAACAAAAATAAAAATAAAAAAAAAAATCTTCTGTATAAAGTTCTTTGACTTGCAGTAATACGAGACTGGAATTCTCAGTATATCGAACATGCGTATAGCTTACTAATTTTTAATACAGGATACAGGAATAAAAAAAAATTATAACTGAAGCATTTTGTGCAATCGGGAATTTGCTTCCAAAGAGCCACCGTGAAAAAAAGTACTTGCATGAAAGACAGATTGTGGAAAAATTCCATAAATTCTTCAATTTCATTGCAGCCCACAAACCACAAATCCCTTAACGTACTAACGCTTCTCTTTAGGGCCTTTGCTACCCATAAAAACGGTCGCGTTGCAACGCCACTCGAGCTTAAGGTGGAAGTCGCCGACAAAAGTGGAAAAAGTCCGGACGCAGCGAGGCCGACCCCCCCCCCCCCCACCCCCCCCCCCCCCCCCCCCTTTTCTTCGCCCGGCGGGGCCGCCCCCCCCCCCCCCCAACCATCCCCCACTCACACTCTTTTCTTCATTCTCTTTCTTTTTTACCCTTTCTTACTCTTTTACTCTTATCATTATTGGCAGTGTAACATGTTCATGCTGGACTGCAAGACTCATATCTTTGTGGTACTATACGACAGAACAGAGACTTTAAGAACTTTCTCAGCTCATTCATATTTTATTACACTAACACAATTTTTATATAAATAAACGAATTTCTTACCAGCAAAAGCTTACTTAATTTATCAGACTTTTGAGATAAATATATGGGCCTTTTATAGACAATATTAGTCATACATCTCATGCCAATAATAATAATTTTTTATTCATAATTTTATATTTCCTGTTTTATGTTAAAAAATGTTTTCTGTATAAAATCTATCCTATATATTTTTTTACATTTTATCGTTTACGATCAGTTATCCGTATTGATCTTGAAACTTTAGTTAGAATGATTTTATCGTATTTCTCATCAATATCACATCGATGGTACTTTTTTTCTATATTAAAATATTTCACCTCTACTTAATAATAAATTATTTTAGAAATATATATATATTATTTTATTTCAGCCATTAAACTTAAAACATTAAGTTTTAATGTTAAGCTTTTATGTGCTTAAGCTTTTTTGCCTATTTCTATCTGTCTTTACTTTTAAATCGAAACATTCCCTATGTTACAAAAGAATTTTCATTAGTTAAACGTTAAAAATTAATTTTACGTTACTTTCTATCTTTTTATATGCTGTGTACATAAGCTCGCGCATGCGCTCAAATAGCCACATAGTCACACGCATGCACACGTGTATGTGTATCGATCTCAGTACCTTGCTACAATTTCAAACCAAATATATTAATTTGATATTTATTATTCCACACCTTCGTTTCCAGAAATATCATGCTTTCGATAGTACACTATTATTGTATCAATTAATCAAATATCATAAATATTATAGTGTCCATCAATGCGTATATTTAACGAAAATCCGAGAATATAAGTTATTTTCGTTTTGCAACTGTATTTAAAATGACAAATAAGTGTAATTGTATATTTAAGGTACAGAGACATTCTTATTAGTGCATGACTAAAGGACTTTTAAATTTAAATATCTATATTATTTTTCTCCGTCCATGTACGCATTTTATTTTGTTTCTTTATTTAGAAAATAAATGTCACTCAATCTACTTTCTATAAACTTCAGGCTTTCTCTCGTGGTATTCTCATACCAATATGTCTCGTAACCAATGTCCTTTTCCCATCTAATTTTTATAAATTTTTAATTTCTATCTCATAATCTCTCGTTCTCTTCTCTTTACTACTCCGAATGTCTCCAGGATCACAACGGCCCTTGTCTCCTCGTACAAGATATCTCTCACCCTGCCCTCCCTCGAGTCAAAAGTCAAGCTCTCCTTCATCCTCCCCTTTCTCCTTTGGCGAGCATTCGGTTTTTCTAGTTCTTCCAGTCGACCTCACACAAACACACCGGCTAAATCCCACTCAACTCTTACATCATCCAAACCATTTAATTCATTTCACGTCCGCAAAGCCCAGATAATATTTCATTAGCTACGGTTCGCCTCCGTTTCCGCTCATCTTTTAGCACCCGTACTGAGACCACGCATAGACACGCCGATATTTACAAATGCAAATACGCGCAAATAAGCCAGCGTGAGTACACACGAGCAATGAACGCACACATACAGGCGCACTCGCGACGCGACTCATTCTACGTGGAACGGGAAGAAGCTGGGGCTGGCGGGGCAAGGCGACGGGGCGTATACTCGGGTGCGGTGGTGCAGGACGCATGCGCTCGAGACTCGTCCGTGACTGCATCGTTGGGGTGGTTCAATGTTACGGCAGGCCACTGACCCGAGTACTCGCTCGCTCGCTCGTCAGAAAGAGATAAAGAAAATGAGTGAGTGAGTGAGGGAGGAAGGGAGAGGGACGGACAGACAGAATCCAGCAGCTACCACCCCGGCGTCGATGCACCGCGCGAAGAACCCTGCCTGAGTTCTCTCCCTTCTACCCTGTGTGCCCCACCACCTCTCTCACGCGCAATCTCACCCTCTCGCCGAGGGTATCCCGGGCTTCGAGGCTCAGCGACCAAAGGGTAGTGAAGAGGACTAGTAGAAGGAGATGGTGGAGAAGGAGGAGGAGGTGGAGGAGGAGGAGGTGGAGGAGGAGGAGGTGGAGGAGGAGGAGGTGGTGGATGAGGAGGTGGTGGAGGAGTTGCACGGATAAAAGGGCCTGGATGGGGTCTTGGTGCTCCTCGTGTGCACGTAGCGTGCGACGAAGACTCTTATAAATTACCTGGACCCAACATTACGACTTCTGATTCCCATCGTCCCAGCCGCTAAAGTCTTCGAAAGGGTCGTACGCGAGTTTAAATGGCAGCGCGTGCGCGCACTTTAGTCCGTCCAATCGCGTGATTCCACACAGTCGCCAATCGCCTCTTCCCTTTTATTTATTTTTTCTGCGCGCCCTTCGGTCGCCGGGGGGTGGTTTTGCTTGCTTGCGCGGGGGGGCGAGTCTGTTACAACAGCCATACGTTTACATTTTATCAGAAATGAGCCATTGGAAGATGTACATGTTGCGATATACCATTGAGGGGCTAATGTAAATCTACCTCTGATTGAACATGGCCATTATTATAGATTATTTTATGAAGCTTTTATTCTCTTAAGCTCATAATAGTACATTACTTTTTACGCATGAGTTGTTGGTTTTAATAGAGTGCCGATTTGTATTTTTAAACAGACAAAGCGTTCTAGGTTAATTATGCATAATTGCATGAAATGCTTGAATTGTTTCCAGTATATTAATACTCCGCTACATTTGGCCATATTTCTGAAATCGATATAATAATAATAATAATAATAATAATAATAATAATAATCATCATCATCATCATAATTATAGTAATAATAATACTAATATTGATCTAATCAATGATGGTATGTTACTAAAGTACGGTTGTGTATTAGCGAAATATGTCCGATTATACTGAAATAATGTATTTGCACTCGCGTACACACACATGGACGAGGGGTATAGAATTTCCTTATTATTTTAATATCCATAATAACCATGAAAGTAATAAATACATTCTTCTATAATAGATCCCTATTGGTAAATATGAAAAATTCTTTCATCTACATATAAAAATTAAGAACCACTTTTAAAATGATAAATAGACATTTAATATATTGCAGTTCATAAGATTTATGATTCCATCAGTTATTCTAACCATTATTAAATGTTTTATATTCTTTACGAGTTTATATATAGAAATTAATTTAAATGCATAGTTTGTAAATTAAACATAGAATAAGACTCTTATTCATATGTATTGTAATTTAAAAATATTAATAAGATTATTTTATATTTTCAAATGTATTAAAATATATTTCTTTTGCAAAATATAGCAAGTATTATGGTTAAAAAAATATTTAAATATTTTACGCACCGGACTGAGAATAAAAACTATAGTTGAACTAAATAATACTTTGGAAAGCAATTAATATATAATTCATGACTGCTAAACTGAAAATATTAGTAATCATTATATTTTAAAAAATGCATAACGTAAATTAATACTCTACAGTAATTACTTCAAATTTAAAAATAATAGCACAACTTATAATAGTAACTTTCAAATTGGTTAAGAATATAAAATTAAAAAAATATATATATTTCAACGAACCCTACAATGATAATTAATTTTTCTATGGTAAAATATTGTTACAAATAATTAAAGTACAAACACAAAAAAAGTAACTGTCACTTAATATAATTCAAAAAATTTTAATTCAACAATTGTATTCACAAATTTTTCAATAATCACATGCTATTCTTTTATTTTTATTTTATTTTTGATATTAAAAACTCCTTCATATAATAGAAACATATATAGTTAATTCATACAGTAAATGTGTATTTGATAAATAGTTTAGTAATTTAATGGCAATGCAAAATAAGAAAATTTCCCAAAAAAACTCACTACATTTATTACCACACATACATAAAATACATAAATATAAACTACATTTGATGATTACTTCTTTTATTAGTTAAACCAATATGTACAATTGTTATATTATATATATATATATATATATATATATATATATATATATATATATATATATATTTTTTACACATTAATTTTGTTATAT
>NW_011948413.1:15889397-15901897 GCF_000503995.2 Ceratosolen solmsi marchali
TATATATATATATATATATATATATATATATATATATATATATATATATATGTTTTACACATTAATTTTGTTATATCGAGTTATCAATTGAATGTCCTAGAATTGATAATAACAAAATTATAGAAAATTTGTTCCGTCTATTTCATACGTAAAATACTTGTAAAATCGGCAAATAAACTTTAAGTATACGACATTTATTCCGAATGGAAAAAGCTGTCGCTGATTTTAACGAATACGCATTAAAGGTACTCAATTCAGAAAGTGCTCGTAGAGTATACATTATCGAATAAAATATAATCGGATTTGTATAAGAAAAAAATTTTGGAAACACATTAAGAACTGCTAAACTTTAGCGTCACAGCTTAATTTCCATTTGGTATTCGATAATATGGAAACACTCGTCTCTTGATGGAATACCAAGTATTTTCCTGCGCCCCCTGAAAACTGCAACACCCTCGAGCCAACTTTGGCGCAGTGACCTGCAGTATTTCTATTTAGGTATCCTATAAATTATCCACAATATGAATCAATCTATACAATAGCCCTTGAGCCCCCATTTATTTATGAGACGCGAAATATAAGCTTACGCAGACAGATTCGATCCTCGATTTTTGCCTCTCCGTCCTTATTCTCCATTCTCATTCCTCCTTCATATGCTTTCTCATTTAATAAATATCTCGTAATCTTCGGACTCTCTGTCTGTACAACGAGCTACTTCTAATCCTAGAATAGTTTTTCTATCATATTCGGCCGAACGTTGAATCCGTATCTTTTCTTCGATAGAGCATTAGATCTTGACGGTTAAGTCATATGCAACGGATTAAGCTATGTGCATTCTATTTTATCATATATCTAACAATTTATTTTTTGTTTTGCTATTATTATTATTATTATTATTATTTTTTTTTAGATATAGTCGAGTATATTTATGAAATATATAAATATATATTGGAATTCTCAGTTTTTTTTTCAGTCGAATACAATATATTATGAGGGGGTCGAATAAAATATATTATGACGGTCGCATTTTTTTACTCTAAAAGATCATATAATTATGATTTAATAATTTATTTTTATTCACGGACTATTAATTAATAATTATATATTTGAAGATGCAAATACTTCGAAAGGAAAATAATATTTAAAAACATAGTATTATCGGTGTAGACGGGGAAAAAGATGGTTAGGTTTATTTCTTCGATGGGAGAAGAAACTGGCAGGGAAGATCGACTTTTACCCTCTGAAAACCGAAAAATTTAAAAAGAGCTTATCGTAGCTTTGTAAAAAACGTAAAAAATATTCAAATATATGTAATTTATTCTGAAATATTCTTTAATGAAATTAGTGTCACTTGTTCCTAAGTATATTCCTATAGTATTTCTGAAATTATTTAAGCAAAATATAACAGTTAGGAATTAATAATAATGATGTTTAAAATAACCTTTAAAACAGCTTGGAAATATTTTATTTTATATTTGGGAGTCTTTCCGATTCTCAAGTATAAATGTAATATTCAAGTTTTCGTTATAATCAGGTAAAATCTTCAATTTCAGGACACTTAGTAATGAAATAATCCGATTACTGCAAGGGTGATATTAATATTTTTGCAAAATTTAATGCAGTTAATGCAATATAATGATAATTATAAGTTATAACTATGTCACCAATAATTCATTTTGTATGTATTGTAAGAAAAAAAAATTTTTTTTATGCCAAAAAAAGACACTAACCTCAAGTGAATAATAATTGTAATAATATTGAATCCTTGAATACTAATACATATAAATGTTGTTAATTTAAAAATAGTCTCATAATTTATTTCGCTGAAACATGCGAACAAATGTTTTCAGCAACAAACATTATTAGCAAGCTTGTCTAAACGAATAAATATGTGCTTTATTACTTATATAGAAACAAAACTGCTGAGTATTTTAACATTTATATTTACTAAAGAATTTAATTTCAAAAAGTCATTGCTTGAATATCTCAAAATTACAAAATGTACGAATATACACAACTCAAAATCTGCATGCACATATTATTATTAAATATTATACATACACGAATACTTTGCACACATATTTTATACATCGGAGACACGTAACTCTTTAATATCGCGCCATCAGCAGATCTGTTTTCATAATGGAGAGATTAGGACCTCGTTGCGCAACTTTTATATAGTATGTACGCTCGAAATCGTAAGATCTCTAAAAGTCGCTTGGAGTGATGGGGGTAAAGGAGAGACCGACGACGTAAGTCAGATAAATGGTAATGGAACGACTTTTGCTTAATTTCACATGCAATACTTTTGCAGCGTTTATAAACATCATATCATAACATCACCACATCATAACAATGGCTTTAATATTATTTTACTGACATTCTAAGTCTTTTATACATTATTTATACACTATTACCAACATTCTTCCTCGATATCGAACGATCCAACCAAAATATCATAGCTTAATACGACTAAGTAATATCGAATTAACATAACGAGCTATTAACCCAATATTTAACAACAATATTTACAATAGTATTTTATTACTTTCTATTAATGTTAAAGTACTTTCTAAGCTAAGTCAATATTTCTTACGTAACGTAACGGAAGAGAAGATAAAAGTATTTTCAGATTTTGCAATTTTACATATCGATTACAAAGAAAAATCGCTCCTTAGGGAAAACGATATTCAAATTAGATTTTACATTTGAAATAATAAAATCTATTATATTTAATTTAATGAACAATTCTAGAAATTTAAATATTTTTTTTTCAAATAATTAATTCTGTCGTATAAGAAAAATTAATATTTCAATCACCGTTAATTGAGAGTTTTCGAGGACACTCTAAAAGCAAATGACAATTTATGGAAAGATAATAATAATATTTAGTGAAAATACGAGCCTGAAAGGTATTTATTTCATTCTACGTGAACGAATATTTCAAAAAATTAGCTGCAAATATATCATTTTATCGCTTTATCACCTTGTTATTCTTCTTCTATATCTATAGCCAGGAGCATCTTCAAATTCAGTAATAATTATTCTAGGCTGGTATATATTCACGGCCAAGTTACTCCTAATACAACATTACTACAAAGAAAAACAAAGAGAAATCTAAAAGCATGTCGAGCTTTTCAATTTGATTAAAATATTGCCATTCACACAAATATTATAGTGGCGGTTAGCTTTGTCTCTTTCTTTCATCCTTCTATGTTTTTTTTTCTACCAACCATCCCCGCCTCTTTTTCTCCTTACTTGCCCCGTTATGCAAAAGGGTTACTTCCTACTTGCCCAAGCACAGAGCGAGAATAAACTCAGCCAGTAGTCGTTGTGATTCGTTTTCATCGCGAAGAGGCTCTTTGTTCTTACTAATAAACTGGTTTAATGAGTCGACCACGCGCACATAAAGATGATGTATATGCACTCGCAACGAGTATACGTAAAAAAATATGAAAGAACGAGCCGGAGAAGAAGAAAGAGCGATTCGAATACGTTCCCTGTATTTCTTTTTCTCCGCAGCTCGCCAACACGAGGGGCCAAGAATTACGTTTTGGTTTCTCCGCGTCGTTGGAGAATTGAAGCGAAGAAATAGGAGAAAGAAGCGAGTTCCTTTTTCATTCTCGCTTTTCAGAGGCAAGGAGAGAGCCAGAGGAACAAGGGAGACGTCGAACCGAGCCTTGAGTTGTATTAGCCCTCGAGACGATCTACCTACGGCCGGCTAACGATGTCGATTTAAAGGGTTGGATCGACGAGGCATTCCGCTTTTTTTATTCGGTCTCGACTCTATTTGGTTAATTTGCGAGGTTTTATTATCACGGAGCCGGTACTTGCTGAACTAATTATGAGTCGTTGCCCTCTCTAGACAGCAAAGTTTTTTTGTTTTAAACAAATGAAAAGCCAGTGAATATTGCCGGTCATTTATTTTAAAGGGTTACTTAATCGATGCTGGATTAGCAACGAACTTGCGAATAGATCATTCACTACACTTGTTTTTGTAAAATACGTACTGTTACTGTAAAATACGTAAAAGATTGTTTATTACATCGTGTGTACAAGATTGGCGCACGTGGGAAATTACAGTCGTTTGCGGTTTCGCAAACGGAATTTCACAGCCCCGTGGAAGTTTATTTTTCAATCGAATCCTTATCCTATCACAGAATTTCTTATTAACTACCTCGAACATTCCTATTAAAGATTATATCATATGTTAATGACAATTGTTATTAAAAATTAGACTTATAAATTTATCAGATTTTATCGTGTAATATGATGTTAGTGCGTCACAGGGGAGACGGTATACAAAACAACACCATAAGCATTACAAAACATAACAAAACTTTATCAAATGCTCGAAATCGATAATTCCATTGCACTATGTATCACAAGTACGACGGGCCGCCTTATCAAAATAATAATCAAATGCTTTCCATGAAGTCGACTTTGATCGAAAAACTCGTATCCAATTTAACCGTCAAAAGCCCCTGAAGACAAACGGCTGCCCCATCGACACGAGACCCAGTTAACAAATGACAAACGAATATCCCTTCCGATTTCGTCGCTTCAAATCTATTAGAAGGTAGTTGAACACGGCATGTCTCGGGGGTCTCGTCCTAACGGCGACCTTCCACCATATTTTGACAAGAAATGCAGAGGGAAGCGAGAGGGCGCATATCGATGTCTCACTGATACTCGAGACGTTGCCTGGGTAAGACGGCACAGCCAGCGACTCTCCGGGTCGATTCGCTCCTTGTTATGCTAAATCGTCTCACCCGTCCTCTGTCCCATGTACGTATTTATATATATATATATGTATATATACGATATATGTATTCGTGTATATGTTTGTGTTTGTTTTTGTTTGTTTGTTTGTTTGTTTGTGTATATGTGTGTGTGTGTGTGTGTGTGTGTGTGTGTGTGTGTGTGTGTGTGTCAATACGCGCGCGCGTGTATTAATATATTTGTATACGCACTTCGAAAATCATCATAAGTACACATAAGAGAGAGAGAGAGGGGGGGGGGAGAAAGGCATATAACACGGCGAGCGCCTCTACATGGCGTAATTAAATATTTGATTTAGCATTTACCACAAAGTTGTAAGTGGATCTGGACGGAAAATAAGGAAGTTTCTCACACTCAATAGATATACATTGGGTAAATGCTTTTAACGCTTATTAATTTCTAATAAACTGAATTTCATTAAATTCAATAACGAAAATTATATAATGATGATAAGAATTTCGTCTAAACTTTTTTTTCGAAAAAATTATTCGCAAATCAGATCATGTTTATTAATATGTATAAGAAAAATATATTAATCATTATTCAATAACTCCTTACTTATAATAATTTGATATTATTAGTAAACTATTCAAATAATAATGTGGTAACATTTTTCATCATAGATAACGTGATGAAATTTTTGTTACACTATCCCTAATTAATACCAAATAACATATGATTAGCACTGATTTCTATAAAATTTTCATTTAAAAGATTTTCTTTCAATACCCCTTTCTCTCTCTTAGTCTCGCTGCCGACCTTTTAGTCTTATTTAGTTTATATACATTTATTATCCATTTTTTTAATCGATTTATATCGATTTATATCAAGCAACTGGCATATAATTCAAATATATAGCACTAATATTTTAATATTATTACAAGTTTATACAGTGCACACGAAATTCTTAGCATAAGCGTGTACGAATAATGTATACAATTATATACTAAAATTAATTTTGTCAAATCCAGCAAAAAGTTAATTTGCATTTATTTATAAACAGTCATTTGGAACTAAAATGTGATAACTGTGATTAATATTTTATTGCAAAAAAGTTCCGTCCAAAGAAAATACGTGGACTAGAAATTTTATTAAAATTTGAGCTTTGAAAGGAAACAATAATCACATTTCACAGTTCCAAAACGTGGAATAATTAAGCTTCTTATCTTTGTCAATGCTGACGAATAAAAATCTCCAGCTGAACGATGTAAGGAAGCAATTCAAACATACAAAGTAGAAGCGCATACAATCTCGTGCCACGTTCACCCCGGACGAAATATCTCAAAACTCGATCCACATATGCTACGGCGCGCGCCCATATCCCCTCCTAAAGTCAATTCAATGGTCCCTGCATCCTACGTCGCGCATTTCAACGTCCAAAAATTCAAGAATTGCCTCAGTCCTTCCCTATGGAAAAAATGGCCTTGAAGCCCCTCTAGCCTGAGAATTCCTCGCTACCGCTTTGATTAAAAGCACATTCTGTCTCTCTCCTTCTGCCCCGCTGCGAGCTCACATAAACGTTCGGTCGGCTTGAGCGACTGAATTTCTCGCTTCCCCTTTACGATTCCTCCCAAAAGTCTCCTACGAATTTTTCCAACTTGTTCCCCCTTACTCACGCACAGACGGCAGACACCCCATGATGTACAAGTCGGCGCGACAAGGGCGCGGCCAAGGGGCTGGGGGGCGGGAAGGGGAGCCAGACCGAGACGACTGATCGAGTCAAAGAAATGGGCTTACGGGATAATACAGTACGCGCCAAAAAATCGTACTTTTGCATGATACAGAAGTCATGGCTGTAATGGTGGCGCTTTCCAAATTGCATTCTCGCAAAATCTTATACAAGGTAAATATGAAGAGTAGCTGAAGTATTTTAGTAGCAAGTATTTTAGCAAATACGATATTTTAAAGAGCGGCGCTTTAACTTTGGGCTCTGACAATTTAACATTTTATAGCATTTGAAAAATTAAAAGGCATTTTAAAGTATCCGTACCCTATTCAAATATCCTTTCAAAGTATGCAGTCTTTATTTTTAATACATATATGATTTTAGTATCTGTGTAGAAAGATTGTTAAAATATTAATGACGCTTGTGTAGAAATCATGTTTAAAATTTTTCATTCGAATAAGCATATACCGAATGTTCTTTATTTAATACTTCTTATAGCGAAATAATTATCTATTTCTAATTCCATTATTACTATCACTACTTGTTTGAGATGAAAGAACTGCCAGCATAAACTGTTTTAACTCTTTTATTATTCTTTCCGCCGTTAGTATATTTCATGAGTTACTCTTTCATCGATCGTTCAAATATTTCCTTGATAACGTCTGCCTTCATTTTTCTGCAGATTCCTTGTGATTTATGTGGCACTTAACTTTACGATTCTCTTGACAATCTTCAAAACCATCTGGGATTTAGAGGATTTTTTACATTTCGTACGTTTATAATACTTTGATTTTTTTATTAAATGCTTTGGATTGATGTTATATTTTTATAAATGTATATATATTTGTATATATATATTCGTTATAATCGTTTTCAAAATTTTTACTAAATTATTCTTACTTTGCTTTAATTAAATAGTCTTCTTACGTTCAAAATCATTCAAAATTTATTTAAATACAATTTATTTATAATTTCATTTTCCAAAATTACTTTATACTGATATACATATATGTATTGGCTGAATATTACACTGAAATTAAAATTCTTCATTACCAGCATTCAATTAATAAATAGCAGCAAAAACTTGAAAAGTTTATTTCAAAAGCCTGTGAAACGTAAATGATAAACTTTGGGAAAAGTATAAGCACAGCTATGATTCATTGCGTTTTTAAGATTTATTTTTCGAAGTTTAATTATCGTATTTTATCCTAATTATCATATTAATATCCATATTTGTATATAACAAAATTTTTTACTTGGGATAACTTTTCTATCATATAGTACTAACAAAATTTTATAAAATAATATTTCTGACAAAAATGAATATGCTATAAAGGCTAATTATTTTAAGTATTATTACGTAATATTGTATGTTTTATATATATATATATATATATATATATATATATATATATATATATATACTATATTATAAGTTTTCACTACAAACTTATAATTATCGGATTTTTTTGCAAGAATCTTTACTTCATCGTAGGCTATGTAATTTTTACAAAGCTATAAGCTTTTATATTATCGATTTACTGTAGTAGGATGACAAAACTAATCATTAAATTATTTGCATTAGAAAGTTCAGATACTGCAGATAAAATTAATAAAATTTGAAATCCATTGTAAGAAAAAGTGAACATCATTTAAGGAATGCAAAGAAAGAAACGAGTTCCTTCTATAAATGAATAAAATGTTAAATTCAATATAAATTCTACCTAAAACTAGAAATATAATTAAATAAAAAGTGTGTATCTACACATCTCGAATTTATAAAATGTATTGAGGAAATTACAGACATAAAATCTAAGAAAATTAGAATTAGAATTCTCATTTGTAAACAATACGAGAAATTTGTTAAAGATGCGTCGAGTACTAAAAATTATGCGTTAGAAAAATTCTTGGTTTATTTAATAGTAAATTATTATGTTCATAAAAAAAATGATGAATTACACTTACCAACTAATATACGTATATACCTTTGATATACCTCGATCATACGCTATTCGTAAAAAATAAAATACTTCAGCAAAACAATTCTTGCAATTCCAATAAGTATACTTATTTACTCTTGCATTGATTAAGCGGCGACGCGCCGTAGTTCTTAATTTCTTAAAAATACACTATTGCCATCCTAATAAGATATAACAACATTGCTTTATAAAATATTAATTGTTAATTGTAAATATTTTAAAGAATTATTTAGAATTAAAAATATATTTTTATAAAAATAAGTTTTACATAGGTGTGTCGTCACGAAGTCTTGAGTGTATATTTAAAACTTTTCTTCAAGAATTTTTCTTTATCCATAAAATCTATTCAAATACATACGAATTTTATAGCATTCCCGAAATTTATTATAAGATGCAATTGACCCGATTACCTTTATCCCGACATAAAAATAGAAGTATGAAATATATTATATTGTTAAGAAGTACGAATTATTAATATATCGAGTAAATATTTTTTCAAACTCTGGATACCTTAAATATTTTCCTTTCGAAAAAACGAGTTAGGCCATATTTAGGCTAATGATTTTTTTTCCACTATCTAGTAGAATAATGGAAATTAGTAATTGTTTAATAGGTACAGTAATTCTTCTTTATAAATTATTTAATAAAATTATTAAAATATATTCTAGAAATATTTCGTACAGTACATTTGCATTTCGTACAGTACATCTTCCCATGCTCTCTCACTTTCTCTCTCTCTCTCTCTCTCTCTCTCTCTCTCTCTCTCTCTCGGTCCTCCGCTCTTAGTGAAAAAGTCACACAACATAAATTGATCTAGTCACACAAATCGAAAGTACAAATAATAGGCGACAGGCAATGTAGCATTTGGTATTGCTTGAGACTGAAACGAAATGTACATTTGTACGTTTTTCTCCAGATGGGTGTTGACTATGACTGAAGTTACCCGCAATTATCGTTGTCCCGCTCATCCAACTCATAGCCCAATCCATAGATACATACATGTCCCTATCACAGTGCGTTTCCACGCAGCAGCGAAGGGGTGTAATCCCCTCACCCTTTCACACTATACTCGTAGACAAACTTCGCGACACGCCCTGTTTGTGGAAATTCGTAAGCTCATGTATTTGCAAGGTACAGATTGCTGTGCTTCCGGCATGAATGTGCGCGCTTACTTGAATACATATGCGCATGCGTGTAAGCATATATTATCTATGCTAAATAATCCAGCTAATAGTTGAGAATGTTTTCCTAGTACTTTTAATATAATTTGAAATTTTTAATTTATTAATTTAATAGCAATAGAATTTGAATGGCTTAATAGGTATAGAATTTAATAATAAAAATTATGAAAGGTATTATTACATTTTGATTTTACAGAATTTATACTAAAAGTATATAAAATATTTATAAAAAATTTAATACATTTTGTATGATTTAAAACATTATAAGCTCCGTATGAAAAAAGTTAGTTTTCGATAAAATACAAAGTAAATGTGAATGCGAAATCGTAAATTAAGGTATATTAAACTGCACCGAAATGAGATATAATTAAAAATATATAATTATACTTAATATTGATCAATTGAATTTTTTTAATTAATATATATAATAATTTTTAATAAATGTCAAATACAATTCAATAAAGGGATCAAAATTATCGATCGATATTTAATTAGCGTTCCGATGAGAATATAACATATATGATATACTCTTCCTTTACATACATACTGTAAAATATTGAATTAAATAGTCGCTCGATATAATTTTACGGGATAAAAAAATTTATTAAAAAATATTTAACTTAATAATCACAGTCACATATTCATATACTTATATATATATATATATATATATATATAATGCCTTTATACGCCAATAGTAAATTATTATGTTCATAAAAAAAATGATGAATTACACTTACCAACTAATATATATACCTTTGATATACCTTGATCATACTCTATTCGTCAAAAATAAAATACTTCAGCAAAACAATTCTTGCAATTCCAATAAGTATACTGAAAGCCTAAAACCAATCTCTAAAATGTCTCGTACACACGCATCTATGGTATTTTCATTTCATCGAGGATCAATCAACTCCATCCTCCCCATCAAAAGTACTTTAAACGAGAAGGGGAAAAATCAAAGAGGGAGAGAGAAGGAGAGACAGCGTGACAAACTAACAGATAGACAAACTAAAAGAACTGCATCATTTAAAATTTCCAACTATTTTTAGTTGGATATTATGTGTAGTTATAATAATCTAATAACATAAATGGTATAATTATAATATATTTATAATAAAAACATTTTCAATATTATAAAATCATATAAGTATATAAGTTAAAAAGATATGATTCATAGTTATCATAGTATAAAAAATATTTTTCAAATAATTAATTGAAATTTTTCTACTGTTAATAATCTAAATAAACCTTAGCATATACGAAATGAATCATTTTTAATTGTTTTATTGGTAAGCTATTGAAAATACTCCAAATTAATTAGTACAAGTTCATATGAAATACAATGTACAATCTGCAAGGCAATGTGACAATTCTTTTAATTAAAAAATCGTGTGAATCGATGAAAAGTCAAAGATTTTCGCAATCGCAATTACTTTCATATAGAGCTTGTACGCTCATACGCATATATAAACACACTTGAATATAAATTACTACTACAAAAAATACCAATCTCTATCTAGTTATACTTTCAAACAAAAATTGGTACATAGTACCAATCGACATTAAATTTATTATCTCTGCATTACCAATATAAAATGTTAAATTGATTTAACATACGATTCATAAATGGCTTATCAATGAAATTATTTATAAATGACTCCTAAAATTAAGCTCGTAATTTTTTCAAATGATACTTACATTCTATAATAAAAATTACATTAAAATGTATAATTAAAATTTAATTTAAATTAATTACATATATATGATTTTCGGAATTTTAAAATATTGCTTCATAAATCATGAAAATCAATAACTATTCCAACTCCGTACAATCGCACCTACATTTGCCTGCTATATTTTGTTTAATAATGAATAATTATTTATATTCTATTCATAATTAATGTCGTAAGTGCAAGTAATGCCGCTATCTGCATCGTCAGATAATTTTTTCCCAATTACTAATTTACTTTATCAAATTATCATTCCATAGGCTATAATTTTCAGAATAAATTGTTTTAATGAATAGGATACCTATGATCTTTTACTGTACTGTAGACATCATGCATACGCCACCATTTACAGCAAATATCGCCATAATATCGTTAATTTAGCTATTAAGTCGCAAAATGAAATGACTTACCGATTGTCCATTAACTACTTCGTACCATCATCGATAGAATTTACATTCTAACAATTGAGTAGGTGAAAAACATTTGCTCAGTGCTCTTATAAATAAATTCATCCACCGACCAACCTCTCTTGCCAGCAGAGCCGTTTTTCTTCTCTTATGCTTTTATATCGCTTACATATTCTATGTATTAGACTTACTCCCTCATTATATTTGGAATATAAATGATAATTAAAAGTCGTATCTAAAATACTTGTGCATGCATTTCCAGTGCTAACGTAATTTAGGCATTTTATTTCAGATTATCCTCGGATGTTGAAAGCATATTTCGTAGGGCACAATATATTCGACTGAAAAGGCTGGATAGTCCTTAAAATATTACTCTTCCTGACCTGACATTCAATATATTCAATATAACGACATATATCTTCCAAATATATTTGCCTAATACTATAAAAGCTAAAGCCTAGTGACATTTTTCGACAATCCATTCAAGATATTTTGAATATACTACTTACTGATATATGATTTTCAGATCAATTTCAATCTATATGTAATTTGGCTTTACTGCACATTATTCATAAACAATTACAACAAACCTGAAAATTATACAAATTAATTAACAATATAAACGAATACGCATTACAATGTTCAAATCTGCTTTTCAATTCATAAATCTAAAATTGTAAAATTCTCAAACAAGCAGTTGCATATTCCATGGAAGAACATGCCTCGTCGATAATTCTTTTTGAAAAATC
>NW_011948413.1:15906897-15939188 GCF_000503995.2 Ceratosolen solmsi marchali
TGACGATAATTGAATTAATCGATTTTGTTTACTTGCACATATTAATTGTAAACGCCATGAAATAATAATCTAATAATTTAATTATTACTATTACATATAGAGATTGAAATCAATTGCATAAAGTGAAAAAATTATCGTTAAAATATATTTGACACAATACGTAAGAATAAAGCGCTTGATTAATGAGATCAATTCTATAGATATATTTACATGCATTTGCTGATGCTGCTGCGTATAACAATTTTTGTTTAATAATTTTATTAATAAAATTTTGTCGAGTATTATTGTCAAAATCTAGAAAAATCTTATTCGCTCCATACAAATGTCCGCTTACATTTATTTATACTCGGGACAACAGTTACGCTTCACCTGCCAATCAACGACAACATTATCCAAAGCTTTCTTCTCCAATTTCATCACCGAAACTTTTCCTCGCGTAAAAGTGTATTCTTACCTTTTAATTTTAATAATGTTTTAATAATTTGAATAATGACAATTTTTAGGAGTCCATCGTAACAAATTGGTAATAGCATCGCGTCGGTTATACCAGTGGAGAGATTAAAATTAATTAAAGTATATCCATTATTTAATGCAGCAATTCTTATTTATGAGCTATTTACGGCATTTGTCAGAGCTCAATATAAAATGTTTATTGCTTTATAACCTCGAACCGAGCCTCGCCTAAGGACTTGGATTACCTTACCGCAAGTAGCATTTGTACGAAATAATAACCATAATATACTACTAACGACAAAAACGTTGGCGTGTTGTTCCTTAGGCAAGATGCGCTGCCAATCTCGATTATAATGAAGCAGATCTCGAATAAAATCTTCGATACAACATAACACCAGCGATCGCTTTAAACAACAATCGCCAAGAGCCGACACTAAAATCGAACGCTGAATGAAGTTTCCCGCCGAGGGCCGAGCTATACATAATTGAGGCACAATTCGTAAGCAAATATCGAGAGGTGGATGCATCGCGAGAGGGGCAAATGGCCGTCCGTCGTCCTTGGAGATCGGCGGCGACGCATTTTCGCGCGGCTCCGTCGTCGAGCGAATTCCCGATCAGATGCACCGGCGACAGCCACGCCGAAGGAACAAAAGCGCGCAAGGATGAGAGCCGTGTCTCAAGGACGGCCACACGCAGGCTCCAGGCTCGGCCCTGAGGAACTTTCGCGCGCTCTATACCTGAGCGAAAGAGGAGGCGCTTTGTCTCGCGCTTTGTCTACCTCCTCCTCGCTATAAATAAATTGCTAAGGATACGCGTCGTAGCCGCCGCCACCGCCACCGCCACCGCCACCGCCTCCGCCACTGCCACCGCCACCACCACTAGCGCAACCACCACCACCACTAGCGCAACCACCACCACCACCACCATCACCATCACCATCACCATCACCATCACCATCACCATCACCATCACCATCACCATCACCATCACCATCACCATCACCATCACCATCACCATCACCATCACCATCACCATCACCATCACCATCACCATCACCATCACCATCACCATCACCATCACCATCACCATCACCATCACCATCACTCGCCTTGACATTCATCGGCGCGCGTCCGCGCCCACCTTCCCCAGCCTCGTTTCTTTTCTCGTACGCGCTTCCCGTCGTGCTGCCCTCGCCCGGTTGCCGACCGCGAGCCGCACTTGCCACGGGCTTCCAAGCGAGTCGAGCCGACCAACGCTCGACTGCAATGCCCGATCGTTGTGCTAGATAGCGGCCCCAACGAACGATTGGGCATTACATTTTCACAACTCCCTTTCTCGTCGCGTGCTGTAATATCGGGAGGCCTTTCCTTGGCACCGCCTTATCGTTAAACGCCTTTATTACTTCGAGCCTTTAATATGCGGATCTTTTGCGCAAGACCAACTCAGGCTCGTTTGTATTCGCGTTGGGCTTACGAATAATTTTCAAGATAATTAATTGAGGAGACAGATGGCAGTTTTGTGCTAATCGAATATATCGTTCGACGCTAGATGGCATCCGCTGAGAGATAAATAAACGTAGGTGCAGGCGTAGTAACCTCGCACTTGTAATTAAATTGTGGCCAACAAGGATAAAAGAAAAGAAGAAAAAATTCTTAGATTGTTACCGAGGTGGAGGAAGGCCTTCGTTTAATAGTTCCATTATTTCATTTGCTGCATTAAATTAAATGCAAACTTTATCGATAATGGATTTCTTACCATGTCAAATGTTCGCATGATGTTTGAATGCGATATTATGAAAACATGTTTAATAAATTTGATATTGATTAGAATGTAAGGAGATTTGTTATAATGCTACGCAATGAAGGCTACAGCTTTATTATAAAAGACATACATTTCTAAGGGGTATCGAGGATTATTGCATTATTAATAAGAAGTAATATCATTTTTACGAATTTTGTTGGGCCCCATGTCAATTAAGCTGCTGCCTTTTAAATACAATTCAATATTTCATTGTAAAATTAAGTACTTTATCTGGATGATATATATTGTTTTATTTTACTTAAGCATTTAAGAAAAAAATATAAAATTTAATTACAAATATATATTGTGAAAAATATGATGACATATGGTGTTATAAATCAGCCACGTAAAAACAATTTTATTCTATTTTTCAATTATTAATAAATTAATTAGATCTATGAGTTTGTACGGTGATAAATCACTGTTTACTTGGTTTTAAAGCTTCTTTTAATGACTACATCATCACTGGTCTAGAGTTTCATATTTCTAAAAGAGTCATGTGATATGTGTGTGTGTGTGTGTGTGTGTGTGTGTGCGTGCGTGCGCGCGCGCCCGCGTGCGTGTATATATAGATATATACATTTATAATATCTAAACTTATAACTCTACTTCTGCAGGATTCCGTTAATTCTCACACATTAATTCTCATTATGAGAACTATTATGCGTAATTTAATATAAATAATAAACATTGTTTCGTTTTTGAAAAAACATAAATCCACACGCGCGCGCGCATGAAAATTTACACAAACATTTATCTTTATATATAATAATATTATTTTAAACTAAAAACAATCTTATTTGTTTAATGGGAATAAGTTATATGTATATCGATAATGAGTTGATTATTGATGATAGTTACAAATAACTTTTTAAATCGTGGAAAATTTGATAATGGAAAAATTGAAAATTCTCTTGCTCATCAAAATATAATATATTGAACAGAATACTTTTTCACCTCGATAAGAACTATTGTTATTATTAACCAATTTATATTCAGTACTTTATCAAACCACTTTATTAACAAAAAGCAAATAATATTCCAATGTTCGACTACACAACTATTTTCCAGTTTCATGTTTGAGTTAATAATATACTCTCAGAAAAATTACATTGATAGTATTCTAAGCAATTATCTCGTCGATTACACTACTACAATATCTCTCTTCTCTATGCTCGTTTCTTTCGCCAGTTCTCCTATCTGAGAAGCAGTTCATCATTATACCTCCTTTTTCTTCCTCGTCATCGCGGCACTTTTTAACTCGTCGTCATTGCGGTAGTCGCGTGTACATCGTTTGACCATCGGCTGAATATCGAATGAGCTGGTCGCACGCTGCGCCGAAAAAGCAGGTGGAATAAGAAAAAAGAAGTCGTGAGGAGCGAATTCACGAGACCGAATATGTTAATTTACGGCCACACGGATGCCGATAGTTCATCTTTTACATTGGACAACGTCTGCGGAGCTGAATTACGGAATTATCTTCGTAAAGTTTCATGTTCTACATGTATAATCGTCGAAATAAGAAAATCTGTATAATCCTTTTACACTAGCTGATAGAGGTCAATAAGTGAATTTCAATTATGTATACACACACGCGCGCGCACGCATATATGTATCTTTTTTTCGAAGAATTTTTTAATTGCGATCGATCGTGGATACTTTATACTGGATACAAAAACCTTGGAATAAATTTACTTTTTCACATACGCCCTCTAGATATCAGTTATATATATTTTTATTTTAAAATGTAGATAAAAGTCATTATGTTTTATAATATAATAATCCCTCATTATAATATAATATAATATTACATTTTATGAATTATATTATATTATTATATTATATTATATTAGGATATTATATTATATTACTTTTTATGGAATATTTTTAATAGTTTTTTTTTTTTTTTTGAGATATTCAGTATACGCTAAACAATGGTAACACGTCTATACTTACTCGGGGATAAGATTTAATTCACCCGATGCATAAAATGATAATACTTTGATGATAATTCGCAAAATTCATTAGATAATGATAAATGATGAGATTACATTTGGTTGATTAACCGATGTATCTACAAGTATTTCAGATAAATATCAATACGCTAATGATTTTAGTAAGATAATATCAGCAAAAAGTGTATAGAAAACAATAACTGTATAATTATGAACAATTCAGAGTCAATATGGTCAGAGTATATGACTTATTTAACTGAATCGAATGGAGGTGAGATAATTTTTCTAAGCGAATGACTTGATAAATAATGGTGTCGTTATATTATTTTCTCTATCGGATTTAAATAATACGATCTAATAAATGAATTATCAAATTAACTTTTATATTTCTTAGTGATAGGAATTTCCTCTACGTATTGTTTCAGTAAAAATTATGATTGTTTTGCTACCAACGCATTATACGGATGAAATTTTAAATAACCATTTATAAATGTAAAAATGATCATTTGATATTTAAACCTTCGTGAAACCTTCCGCATTTAAAAATAAAATTCTATTATACAATTTTGTAATATTAAGCGTAAATTACCTTTGGATTTTTCGTCTAATACTCGAATGGATTTATCTTAAAGGATATCGTTCAACGCATTACAATATAATCTTCTATAGGGAAAAATTATACTTTTTACAAAAACTATACCGATACTTCACTACCTTTAAATAGTTTTTATTTTTATAAACTCTTAAAAGGATAAAGGGATTTCCGATATATTCGAAACTTTGTAAGATCGCTACATTCGTTCTCATTGTATTCTCTTCCCGCAGCTTCGATTTTACGTGATAAATTGCTGTCATAAAAAATGTAGACATTCGTATTTTGATGTGCGTATAAATTGCTTTACTGAAATATGTTCAAATATCGAAGAAAAATTATAGAAATACATTCAGATAATATATTGGAGATACAACTGAGAGGTATGCATTGCAATCTAGACGAAAAGCGAAGCGAATAATGAGATACGAAATGAAAAAATAAACATGTCTGAATTATTATTCAAGCTATGCTAAGTCCAAATAAAATCAGAACTTTTAAAGTAAAATTAACATGCATTGTTTATTTTCAATTGAGTCTTGACTAGATTTTTAACTATAGTATTCATACGCGTTGATATATCATAAGTTAATTTATTGATAATAAGAAACTAAAGAGTCGTTACGTTTTATATACTTTAAAATTATCGCTCGAATTAAAAAGATTATTTGCCGTTTTGAAAGATATATGTTAAAGGTACTGATGTAATTATTTTAATGGAACATTGATAAAAGTAAACCCTTACTATCTTTAATATTTCAATAAAAAAAAAAAAAAAAAAACTTGAATCTAGTAAAATTGCAAGGTGCTTCTCGACGAAAAAAAATAAAGAAAAATTCAAGTAAGAAATTACAAAATCTTTCGTCAAACTCCTGGAAACGGTACAGGTGTGAATCCCCCACCCCCAAAACTCCGTCTCGTCGGAGCATCACGTGACTTGAATGATAATCCTGACAAGTTGTGAAATCGTTTTCTCGCCACTTCAACTTAATTATATTATTCCTGATAATAATACTGCAAGCGATTCGTTAAATGTACTGAAACTTTCAATGAATAATCATCAATTGCACATGAATCGCTATTATTAAAGAATAAATATTATTTCCGTATGTTGTAATTGTAACTAAATTTATTGCCACTGACTTAATCGTTAATTCGATAAGAAATTAATGCTTAAATTAATGCTAAAAATAAACATCGTGCTGTTAATATAGTCATTTTAGAATTTCATAATGCGCCTTTTTTAACCGATACACAATTTAGAATCAATTGGCCAATAGGCCAACTGTTTCATAGAATGTTAGATTGCAAAATATTTCTTGAGACAAAAATATAGTCTAGTAATCAATTTAGTTCTGTAACGAAGAAAATTGAATCATACATTGGAAATTTAATACATATTTCTATGGCAAGATTTTCTGTCTAAAGTTAATTAATTTTTTTGAAGCATTAATAAACATTTAATGAAATGGGACGAAATTTATTTTTAATAAGCATTCTAAATGCATAAATTACTTAAATATAACGTAATAATACCCACCCAATAATTAAAGAAACATGCGAAATTCAATCCTTTCGCAATATTACGTTTCAAAAAATTAGGACGTACGTAAACAGAACCCGTAATTTATCACTGCGATTCCGATCTCAGATTACTTTTTTAACAATATAATTTTCAATTATGTTTTGTGCAATAAAAAGACGATAAAATTTTATTTGATCTCAAATGTCTATTCCCACGAGACTACTAGCATTCTATATTATATTTATTAATACAAGCTGCATAAAAATTAGAATATTTTGTCTGATGGTAGTAATAAATTTTTACTCGTAACCACGACTATATAACTAAAATTACATCCAATACGAGCATATAAACTAAAAACGTAAATTAAATAAACTGATGGTATTCATAAACAAACAAATACATAGTCGGTAAAATTTTCACCAATTCTTGCTTTTTCCAATTCACCAAAATTCATTGAGATTAACACTATATGAAATGAAATCTCGTTCAAAAAAAACGGTATGACAAACATTCTTTACGCATACTTGCCTAAACATTTTACTCTCAATGAAATATACAGACATAATAGCAAAAACAATGCAACAAAGACATTTCCCCTTTTCTCCATTCTGACAAAATAATTTGACATCCGCCTCACCCCTATCCTACTCCTCTTACTCCTCCTCCTCTTCCCGCCATACTCATACATTCCACCCACCTAAGTACACATCCAATTTACCACGCCAATTTATTAAAACTATATTATCCAACAACGAGATAAAGAAAATCCTAACTCGAGTCAATATTTAAAACAATTTCCGTAAATTTCTTCACTATACAGCCCGCTGTTCCCAAAATACGCCCCATCAAAAGTTTCCGGCCCATTCTCTTCTCCTTATCCATAATAGCAACTATCTCATAATGCGCTGGGCTTTAATAGGCCGAGTTATCGCAAAAAACGAGGTAGACGCTCGTATATTTGGCGCGAAATATCGTCCCGCACCTGAGCGTGAAACGATGGCAAAGTCAGCCGTGGCCAGAGTTCTAATTCCCCGCCTAATGCAACAATCGGCCGCTCTCGAACGGTCGATAGATTAGGCATTAAAGGATACCGATAAGAAAGCCGGTCTGTTCGATCCAGATTCGAGGAACTCGAGTCCGCCCGACGACACCGACGACTACAACGATGACTACAACTACAGCGACAACGACAACGACGACAACGACGACTACAACGACGACGACGACGGCGATGACGACGACAACGACGAGGACGACGACGACGACGACGACGGCGACGACGACGACGACGACGACAACGACGAGGACGACGACGTCAACGACGACGACGATGCTAGCGACGATGGTAGCGCCGGCGGCGAGGACGACAACGGCAATAGTGACGGCGGTAAAAAGTAGGAGTATGGGAAAAGTAGGAGGAGAAGGAAAAGGAGGAGGAGGTGGCGGAGAAGCAGGACGCGGCGGAGGGGCCGACGAAAAAAGAAAGTAGACGAGCCGCTGCTGCCGCCGGCTCGCGCTTGTGCATGTGTGCACCGGCCGGCTCGCCAGGTCGTATACCTGGCTGGGGCCACGCTCCCGAACAAAGGCCAGACGGAGGCGAAGGCCTCGACCAGGGAGATATTTCGGGGGCCCCGTCAATTGCCCGCCCGTGGATGAGAGCAACAAGAAGCCGCTGGTCTCGTGCGCGGCAAACCTACAATTTTCGAATCCTCTCTCTTTCTCGTTCTGGCTCGACACTCGCGGCCGTGGTATAAGATCCCAAGGGGCGGCAGCCGACTTCCAGAAGGTTCGAGGATACGACGATTAGGTCCTCGTCTCGTCCCGACATCGAATGGCAGCACCAAGACTCGGCCCTGATACGACAAAAATTGCAAAGCTGACCTGCTCAAGAGGAGGTGTTGATGCCGTCAACTTTGACGACGTTGACGAATACCGTTAATAGAGAGAAATCGATATTTTGAGAAGTTTTCGAGTTGCTGTACCTCGTAGTTCCGATTATTTTTAGTGCGCACTCATAACGTCCATCTGCGAGCCATTTCTAATGGTCTTTTGGAAGGCCGAGGTAGAAGGAAAGCTGCCGATATAAGGAGGCACTTTTCACTCTCGGTCTCTCCTTTTCTCTCGCTCCCTCTCTCTCTCTCTGTCTCTCTCTGTCTCTCTCTCTGTCTCTCTCTCTCTCTCTCTCTCTCTCTCTCTTTGTGGCTCGGTCGATTACACGAGGCTCCGCCGACGCTGTAATGCGCTGAAGTGAATTCGACATCCTTTAGATTGCAATACTTGATTACAACGAGAGTTGCATTGTAATACCAATGGATGAGGATTATTAATTGCTACGGTCGAGTCCGTAATTATCGAAAAAATAAATAAATTTGCAAATACAAATTCTTTGCCTTGCAATCGAATTAACGATGTGCGTACAAATGCTTACTTAATTTACATTTAATACTAACTGCTAATACGATAACGCTTCTACTAATCATTTTTTCATTATATATATATATATTTTTTTTTTCTATTTTTGGCAACTGTAACAATATTTTTCACTGTATGTCTTTTTCTCTCAGCCTCACATTCACGTAGTCGATACTTTGAATCTCAATAAATAAACACGCCTCCAACCGAATAAAATCACACGGTACGAGGATATAGAAACACGTAATTGCATAAAAACCGATGACAAATTATAATTGTCGGATAAATTCTATGAATACATCTTTTCGCTTTCCAAAATTGGATATCATCATCAAGTTCAAGCATTAATAATTTCAATTTTTAATGCCTGACCTTGGACATTCCGTAATACGCACGTGAGCGAAACGCGCTTAAAAGACGAGAGGCAAAATATTAAGATGGTATTTCTGCATTAATGCCAACAACCTCGACATTATTTGCACGTATTACTCCCTTACTCATAGATTCATTTTTGACAAGCCAATAAGTATCCCACACTGCTCACAAAGCCGAAATATTTTCAAGCGTTAAGTTACACATTATCATCAATAATAAATACACCCGGGCTTGAAACGACAGACACTCACCAATAAACGCACCCACGCGCGCGCGCACAGGCACACGTATAGATGTGGAGTCAAGACCAAAGGTCGGGAGCGGCCAAGCGTTTGATGCAAGGCGAGCGCACTTCACGGTGCAATAGTCAGGTTCGCCGCTCGTATAATATTTAGTGCTCGTTCGGATAAATAAATATTCATGTTAGCACGAGCTGCACACGCTTACGTACAAACAAAAACGCGCAAGTGCATATAGACGGACAGGCATATATAGATGCACGGGCGCGGGCACCCACACGTATGTATGCCGATGCCCACGGGATGCGCATTGGCCCTCGCATACCTGAATCGCAATGTTACGCGTCTGCTCCCAGGCTCCTTCACTCTAGGTGCGCACCGCCTTCGCGATTGGAATTTTGCGATGACCGTCGACTCTCCAGCTTTTTGTTCGGCACGATTTTTTATCCGAGGCAAAGAGACAAATCGTCCGAGAGATGGGAACCGCTGCTCGAGTCCGGATTCTCGCTTTGGCCGATTGGACAAGCCAGACGATGACACGCGTGATTTATTTTGCTCCCGATATTTGCTCTGTTAATACTATGAAAAAACTTCCACTTGTATACATATCAATGCAATGCCGTTCATACAAGGTCCTCGAATTTATTTTTAATTGTGCTTGTAAGAAGTTCCCATTACCAAGTAACGTCACAATCGTTAGGATTCAATGCTTTTAAAAATCACGCGAAATTTTCGCAGATTTATAAAATATTAAATGTATGAAAATGTAGAAAGTGTTTGTTGATCAACCGCAAGCATTATTCTTCTTCTTCTTATTATTTTTTTAATTAATTTAGATGTAATGCTCTAGGATATCAAAGCATCTAAATTCATTTACATGGATATTGACTTTTAGATGAAGAGAGACGTACAATAAAAATGCACATAAGTTTCTTCTGTTTTAATGTAAAAAGTAAAGAGGAGTTTGTGTGGAAATGATTTTGGTATTACATTGTCATTATACGTTAACTTTATGGAAGAAAACAAGAACTTGATAGGATTTATTGTTGCAAAACTTGTTAACCATAAATATTAACTTCTTTCAACATTTCTAAACTTCGTGTAACCTTGATCCATCGATATACCTATTGCATATTAAAGTACATCTTTTACCACTTAAAAACCTACTAAAGTGAATTATTTCCTTAAATAATACATCTTGCTTTTTTTTATAGTTATTATTTAAGATATAATGTACGTGTAATTTCAAACTTTTTATTTACTTATATCAATCTCATCTATTTAAATCTACTGTTAGATCATAGATATTTCAAGGATTGCAATTTCAATAATATTGGTTGAAATAACGACTATCGCAACATTCATTAATCTTGTTATTTTCTGTATTTTGTTCGCAAGCACGAGAGTATTAAAGAATTCATTATTTACAATAAACTTAAACTATACTGTATAATATATACGGTAATATTATTAAGGAAAACAATAGGTTGTCTCTAAAACTAAAAAAAAGAATCATTAATAAGTATGAAAGAATATGTTGATAAAAAAACATATATAATATTTACAAAAAAAATTTTATTTCCCTACTTGTTTGATATTTTTTATTTATGTATTAAAATGTACGATTGCTTGGTGTAGATTAAGTAAATCACAGTAAAATAAATATGATTAAAGACTAATAAATCAAAGTGTCGTTTTGTAAAGTAATCGATAATTTAAAATAAAAATAAAAAATAATTAAGTATTACTTATTTTGAAAACTTAAGCCAAAATTGAATTAATACATTACTTTCATATATATATATATATATATATATATATATATATATATATATAGTAAGAATAAAAACTGGTTTTCCGAGGAAATATTTGAAACTTATCTGTCCTTTTATCTCTATCAATATAAATTGAATTTTTTAAGTTTTCCATACATTAAATAGTATTGAAAATAGAAGAAATTGGAATAAAGTTAACGGTAAATTTCGGATCTACGAATTACTTACGATTTGAAAAAATTAATTATATGTTTTCCAGTTTTATACAAAGTTATACAAAGTTGACGTATAATTAAGATTTTACTCCCTCAGCCGCATTTATAAATTTCATAATAAACCATAAAGTGTATTATTCATGAATGCAGTCATTGATTGTCTAGTCACGGATTTAAATGCGATTCACTCACTCACTCTCTCTCTCTCTCTCTCTCTCTCTCTCTCTCTCTCTCTCTCTCTCTCTCTCTCTCTCTTTAAAACATGCATTTCCCTATTACACTTAGTATGGATAATTTTATCAGAATCCATAATCTTTGAAGTACATTTATTAAAATGTATGTAGATTATAGTATTGAATAATGCTGCCTTCGTACATTGTTAATTAAAAATCTGCCATTTTTACACTACATTAACTTCGCAGCTTAAAATCATTTAAATTCAATTAAAGCTACAACTTCAGCACCAGACAATCCAAGTGTGTTTAAGAAGGTTATTATAAACTATTAATTGTATGTTGTTACTGTATAGTAATCATAGAGTAACCCCATTTTTAATACAGAACAGCATGTGCTATATAATATTCTTAAATCGTTTCTTATTTCACAAAGTGCTTTATCTATTATATAATGTGATTTCATATCGAAACTCGCCTTCAAAGATTTGCTAAGATAATCGCCGAAACATTGAAAAGAGCTTTATTCAAATTGAAAATATTATTATAAGACAAACGAAGCGAAAATGGAAAATAAATTATTATGCGTATAAATAAGAAACTACGTCACACATTTACTCACTTCCGATCCATGCGGCAACGGAAACACTTCTGAGAGCATGCGGATACTTACATTATATTACTTAGCTCGTAGTAATATCAGCTTGGCCATTACTCAAATATAACAACAATAATCATAAATTTAGAGTCCCGGTAGCCCATCTTACGTGTCGTGTGCCAACAAAAGAATTGGCAGCTAAAGAGTGGCATTGTTATTAATATGCAGCAGGCATGAAGAAAAGGTACTCGATGTCCTTAAGTGCCACACCAAACATTAGCGGACCTTGAAATATATTTGCAAGTCGCAGATGGCATATCGTACGTTTCTTTCATTCGTCCATGTGTCGCGCTCAGGCGCGACCGATCATAATGCATCGCTACGTGTATCGCGTGACGTAATGAAAGGGCTGTACTCGGTAGTGACAATAATTAAGCCGACAAGCGTAACAGCTGCCGACAGTCCGCGACAATTTGCCCGTCAAGGACGCCACGTTCCTGTTGGCCCGCTCAAGGCGCTGAGGAATTCCAGGAGGGAGGAAAAACGTTGACAGTCGTTTCGAATTAATTGAGCGTTCGAAGCCACTGGCTGATTATCGCATGAAAGTAAAGCGAAATGATGGTTGCATCGAATTTTTTTGTTAACTTTCGAAATGAAGTGCTTTGTAGGAATCGCTCGCGGACTGACAAAGTAAAAAGGTTCCCGAACAACGATTTATTGTATTTTGAGAATCCGATCGACGTCGAGATAAATTACTTTTTTGCACAATGCAATGGTGACATTGCAGTTAATGTGTATGAAAAATCCGTCGTTAAGTGGTAACTAATATTTATCGTCAGATTCAAAGTTGCTGTTGAAAAATATGTAATGATGAATTTTGTCGTATTTTGAATGTTTATTATCGTAAGGATTAATTAATAATGCCGATCAATCGTAATTTTTTAATAATTAGATTTATTACAATTTACGATACATGCACTTATACATACATGTAAAATACCGATTAAAGAAACACAGTCGTACGCGTTGTATAAGATTCTGTTATTATTGATTGATTATCAAAATAGTTTTTCCTTTAAACCTATACTTTACTTTTTAAATAAGAAAATAAGAAAATAAGAAAATCTAAGAATCAAAGTAATAATTGTAAATAACACGGTTTTTCAAGTATGCATTGATATGTAAAATTGATATTGGATAAAAATTGTCGTGCATGCAGCACTACTAGAAATATTGAACTGAAATCAATTTATCCATTTTGGTTTTTAATTTTACTATTCATCGCCGACTCTTACGTTAAATTGCATTGACAGTTCGCGAATTAAGCAACCACCGATACCTTAAATTTATGTTCTTGAAAATCTCGGCACAGCCGACATACGATTAAATAACAATAGGAAGATGATTTAAGAGGATAAATCCAAACTATCATTTAAGTAAATTGAAGGCTAATCAGAAATTTAACGAGAATATCGTTTGACAACGATATTACGATTAACCAGCAACTAAATTCGCCAGTTCGTAGTTTAATCGAAAGCACCCACACCCCCAAAAGAACTCCCGCCACACAACAATTAATGAGCCGATCGATAGTCGAGCAATGTGACCCTCTGTAAATCGAGTTTCGCGGAATCATTTGCTAATGATTTCGCGGCACAATGAGTTGGTAAACGATGCCAACGTTGCCACGCGTTACACCACCACTGCTTCCGACAGCTCAACAGTTATTAAATTATATATCAACGAGTTCCAGAAAATCCAATGCTACTTTGTTCCTTTTACATAGAGTGCCTCGCTTATTCAGCAATACAGTTACAGTTCATCGTATTTTGTGGATATAATTATTATATTTTTTTTAGATAAAATATGTCTGTAAATGTTATTCAAAATCGTATTGCTCGTGTACCGATAAATATCATTTTATGCGGAAATTAAAATAGTTTTTTTTTTTTAAGTATACCCATTGGCAATTGTGAATTATTCGATGAAATTGCAACGGATTGTGCACTGGAAGTGAACGGCAAATAAAAAAAAAAATAATAAAATTTCAGAGGATAGAATTTTAATTTATTAAAATAATGTCGTATTAGTTGTTTTAGTTCAAAATAATGTAACATTTAAAAACTTATATGTATATAATTGTAAAATATTGTAAAAAATATGTAAATAATTTAAAATCGTATAAACAATTGTAGCTACAACCTACTTTTAATTATAGCTTTACAAATATCGTAATATTGTATAATAAAAGTATATTGGTACAATATTATTGAAATTAATGTAAAATCAGTACCTTCGGATTCAAGTGAAAAAATCACTTGAATTACCGCCACAGGATGTAAAAATGCTTCGTCTAATGACTCACAAACTAAAGCGTATCAAGCATCAAAGTCTTTGGTAAAAAGAAAATAAACGTACCTTGCAAAGCTTCTTTAGTAAATTCGCGCGATACAAAGGGTCTTCAATTTTCTCAATCTCTCTCTCTCTCTCTCTCTCTTTCTCTCTCTCTCTCTTTCTCTCTCTCTCTCTCTCTTTTTTATACACATTTATATTATTTTATTTCACACGTAAACGTGTTTTTTTTTTATATTAAAATATTAAAAAATATCATTGAAATTATAGACTTCAATTTATATCATTTAATATGAAGCGTAATCTATGCTACTAGGTTACTTCATCTTGAAGTATTTTCTTAATGATTTTATAAAAATGAAATCCAATTACTTTATCTAACTGTTACGTGGTTATAGTTTATTATATTAAATAATACATAGCAAAATAAAAATGCAATATGAAACTTCATTACTTTAGATACTTTATAAACAAATTAAAACCATCAAACGATAATTCACAATATTGTAAATTATATGTTTACAATTTCAAATAGAATAATTTAATAAGCTTGTGGTAAAATCGTTTGCTTCGTTTGCAAGAATGTTTCGGTAACAAAGCAACAACATTTATTTTGATTTAATCACATTCAATATGAAAAATCAAGCTGTGCTTAAGCTTTAGCGTAAATTATACTTTAATTAAAAATTAATTCCTTTTAAAAAGTACAATACTATCAATTATCTATCAAGCATTTAAAGTGGCTTTTAATAAATAAAGTTAAAATATGTTAAATTATCATTATAACTATTATACGAGGCAAATTATTCTAACCAACTTTGATTTATTAAGCTAAAAATCACCATCATTAGACAGATATTCAATTATAATCATTATTAAGTAAAAATTCATTTTGATTTTAAATCTATTATTTGGCAGTAATTGAATCAAAATATTGTTCTTTCTCACTCGATATCTATGTTTGTTATTTAATCTCTTGTCTCTAGAATTCATTTGAACTACCCAATCTCCGAATACGCAAAATCGATACTCGCATTATTAAAAGTCTGCAATACAAGTCTTCTATACACTATGATAAAATTTAAAATAAATTTGAAAGTAGACAATGTATATGAACTTTATAAAATTTCAAATAATATATGACTATACGCACATGTAGGCATTTATATATATATTGTAGTTTGGAATATGAGTTAATAGAATTTTTTACTTCGTGAATTGCCGTAGATTAGAAATTTAATATACGTAAGAACTAATACGGGATTATAGATTATACTAATAGATTATAGAAATTGTTGAAATGTTGATGGAAAACAATTGTTATTTATGTTGGTATTAATACAAAACAAAATCTACTATTTTCTTATATGCTACTATGTATTAATTATATATTATTATAATTTTAAATGCAGCAATTATTTAATACATTTTTCATGTAAATATAAATATAAAAATACTTCAAACATTTTCGTTTTCAAAAAAATCGAAAATTCAAAAGCTAATACTATTAATTTAAAAGTGACAGTGAAGTTATAATACTTCATCATAACAATTGCTTTATTTCTAAAACTTTTAATTTATTCGATAATTATATATAAAACTAGATAAGGTTGTCATATAACTAGTAAAGTAATAAATTTTTTGTCGAACTAAAATGTATGAAGTAATATAGTATCATCGATAATTGACTCGTCAATGCATTAAATTTTATTGAAATTACTGCTCATTCTATATTAATATAATATTGTATATTAACAGTGTATAATAAAAAAAAAATTAATTAATTAACAAAATTATTGAAAGAATAACGAAGCAGTAATGTTACGACGAATTGCTTTTGATGAAATTGTAATGTTAAGTAGCAAAAATTTTTCCATATATTAATTATCGAAAAAATAATTTAGAATGAAGATGAATTGCGCAAGGTAAATGTTTCGAAAGCAATTGATGCATTTGAGCTATTTAAACTTAATTGCTAATTAACTAGTAGAAGTTAAGATTGAAAATTTTGTATTTTATATTTAATAAATATACTTTCGATTTTTAATTCATTAGTGTTTACAAATTATAAATAAAAATATAAAACATTTACGTTATTCACTCTAAATATCATCTCTCGTACTTTACGAGCACAATGCATTAAATTAATCTTTCCCATTTGTTACAAAGGCGCCTTTTAAGCCATACATATTAAATTTAATTGACGACTGACTAAAAGTAAAGCAGAAAAAAGAGTCTAAGCGCAATATGTAATTTTGCATACCATCAAATGTACCCTTTGTTTGCCGTCTACACGACATCCCGGATAAGAAGTCGAGTAACAGAAATATTCTACGACAAATTGATACATATGTATGCGGCCATATATTCTCGTATATCAGAGGCATACGCATGAAAAGCCTCTGTTCGCCTGCGTAAAGCGTAAATGCAGTGTCGGTCCTACATCCATAAAATATTAGAGTAGCTGAGGGTAATTGCAATGTTACCATTCAATTTAAAACTATCTGTTTTTATTTTTGTTTTTCTTTTTTTGGGTTTTCATTGTTTTTTTATTTATTTGTTTGTTTTTCTAAATGGAATATAAAGAAATTTCGATAAAAATAGTTAACGTGTAGATATGTAAAGCTTGATTGTAAACTCTTGAATATGTAATATGCTTTATTTGTATGGGACGTAACAATTATGCAAATTAAAAATTTTCGCAGCACAAATCGTGGATGGCGTTGTATATTCATTACCCAAGAGATTTGTTTAGTGTCGGTTCATTCTTAATTAGGTGATGCATAATTATTAAGTAATTGCTTTGTATGTGTATTTTTTTTATTTCGTTTATTGATAATCAGATAGTTTTATACGCCTTGGAACCAGAATTAAATTTTTAGAACAGTTTTTGCTATCCATTTAGCAGACAGTATTTATATAGTAAACTAAAATGGTAGAAATTAAAATACACATTATGTTTTGACCAAAAGAGTTTAGTTGTTTCATATAAATACGGAATCTTAATGCAAATCTAATCATTTTATTCAGTTTCTTAACGAGTTTTGTATCCAAGCAGTGATATGTACATCTTTATAGAATAAAGATCTTATAAATATTATAATCATGTAAATTATTACAAACAAGATGGTTATTTAAACTGTGTTTCGATTCCAAATAATGAAAATTATACGCATTACTTTTGCACCACTAATTTATTCATAATTTTTCCGTATTATTCACAATTAAGTTATCGTAAAACTGTTTTTACAAATTATAATCTATTGCTTGAAAAAGCATTTTAATTAATATATGTTCATTATGTTATATTTCTTGAATCAAATACAAGATCGATAATGCTTACAAACATTATCGAGTCAATTTAATGGCATGACGCGCAACTTTTATATAAGATTTTGTTTAAACGAGTAACCATTTTTAATAACTTTGCACGATACATATTTATCGATAATGAAGTTCGTTAATTTATTGCTGTGTCGTGGAGATCGATAAAAACTTCAATTTAATATGAAACTTTCACATTCAATAAGGGATTATAATCAATTTCAGAAATCCCCTAAAACTAAAATTAGAGCCGACATCATTGATGTTTATAAGATTACACATAATTTATGAGAAATCAGATGAAATATGTACGTGGGAAACTTTTAGATATTAGAAATTTTTAATTATCGAAAAAAATACGGTTAGTTATTATAAATTATAATAATTACTCTAATAAGAATAATTTTACGATTTAATTTAATTAAATAAAATATTTTATTATAATTTAATATTTATAATTATTTAATAATTTAATAATTATAATTGTTCATAAACAATATTACATCCTGCAATTTCCAAACGCTATAACAAGTTTTTTCTAAATATCGGACAAATCAATAAGTTGCTATGATATTAAACGGATAAAATATACTACTAAATAATTATTATTGTCAATTTGAAAATCCATCGCCAGAAGAATTAAGTATTTTTAACAATATTCTTACGATTACTATTTATAATTCTCTCTTATTACTATTCTTTAATTTGTGAAGAAAACTTGAAAATTCCCTATATTTTTATCAAATTGTTCGTAACAATGATTAACGATTGTTCCTAAAAATTTTAAATACCTTACTTCACAATATTACTGTCCAATACTTCGATACATTCATATGTTCAATTGACAGATAGTTTCACTTAATTCAAAACAATCAAAGTGCATAATTATGTAAGAAAAACTGTATAATGAATTATAGGTGGAGAAAATTATGAGAAGAGGTGTATTAAGAATTTACAAATGCCAATGGATAATCCTAATACATGCCACACATTTTATATTTCCTTTTCTATATTCCACTGCAAGACTACGAAAATCAAATCTACAAATATCAAAATCTTAATCAATAGAAAATTATTGATCAACGCCAACTGCTCAAAACACTCCCCAATGGAAATTACAAATTATTAAAGTCAATTATCGTCTCGTTCGGCCTTTCCTTAAAAACGACTCTCTTCAATGTTAAACCAAGCTCACGAAATCTTTAAACCGCACCTGTAAATTGCGCTGCAAGAATTAACTGACGTTCAAACAACCTTCCCTCAACAACGTGAGACAAATAATTACATACAATTGTCGCACGAGTAAATCCACTGTCAAAAGAAACCTGTACTCATGCATCCGACGTTTCTTTAAAAGACCTCGGCCAAAGATCAACAATAAATTTTCCAAGCGTAGGAAATTAGAAGCAAAGTCACGGTAATGAGCGAATACCCTAGGGATGGGAAAAGGCGCTTGAAAGAAATGTTCAAACTCCCCTTCGCCTTTCACGCTCCGCACCGCAAGCAATTGCAGCCACACAGAAGATGCCACATCACTCGAAACATATCGAAAATTCGCGTCTGGACGAGCCGGCAATGTTGGCTGCACTCGAGCATGGAAATGGAGCGGATCGTCCCGATAGATTCGAAACGCTGCCGATTGAAAATATCCATTCAGGGTGGTTTCACGCTGCTTGATTTTCTTTTAACATACGTCGGTATTTTTGTCATTGCACGCTATACCGCGCTCCCAACGGCGTTTCATAATGGATCTGATTCCCATGCCCTGATGCTGGGCGGATATGCCACTTTGCGCATCGAGCCGTAAATATGAAACGACAATATTATTGGCCGATTATCGTTCTAATCTAACATCGTAAGGTGACATCGAGCCGATATACTCATATTGTTCAATATCTTTCGAGCTTTGGTGCAGACCGGTGTTTAAAATACTTGCTCGGCTTGCATTTTAAAAAGGCGTCGAAGCTCCTGCAAAAGCATCTCGCCTCGTACCAAGTCTCCTTACGCTGGCCATTAAGAGAACATTCGAGAGCTACGCAATTTGTCATTTACAAGCGCAATGAATTGGCCCTAATAATATGGCGACTGGTCTTGCCTCAACTGTAATTCGATAAACATAAGTGGTTAAAGAGCGCGTCAATTGCCAAGAATAATAAACCGTGGCACAAGGTCGTTCCTCCTTTCGCGCGCCGCAACGTATTAAGCGAGGTTCGGCCGAGGGTCGCTCATTCAAAACGCGGCCACGAGGCTCGTCTAATCACGGACAGCTGAGGAGCAAAAAACACGGCCCTCCTCAAGCGCGAGATGCTCGAAAAATGCGCGTCTCCTCGCGCCCCGAGGCTGCACATTAGCGTTGGCCGGCGTTGGTCGACGGCACGCGGGCCGCACGGGACGGACGGGGCCCGGCGACGGGGCCTGGCGAAGGGACTAAGGGGGACGGGTAGCGGCGACGATGGGGGAGGGGGATAGCGACGAGGCACCGAAGCACGCGAGCAATGCCAATAACGAGCCAAGCGGGACGCCGTGGACGCGCGAAGGGGGAGGGGGGAGTGGCAAGAGGAAACATAGAAGATATTCGGCTTTGGACGTCCCAGGTGGGAGGCAGCTGCTAGGCGGTCACAACACCTGCCCTTCTTCCTGCCTCCACCGAATCCTCTGCCTCCGCCTGTCTATGCGAGTGCGCGCCAGGCTGCTCCTCTTTCGTTCCCTGTTTTATTTCGCTGCCTCTCTTTTGTCTTGTGGGCTCGCCGATGCTCTTCTACTCCGGCCTGGGCTGCATTAGCCTCTGGCTTCGATAAGGATAATCGAGGCTAATCTGCGCTGTGCCGCGCGTCGGAATTATAATTTAGCACCGATGTCGCGGCATTGTACTGAGGAACTTGGCTGATATGCGAGCAGCTTAGTAGATATCGTGAGCTGGCGGTGAATTTCAGATGCGTTAGTTGCATTGACGACTGGCTTGCCAGGCGAGAAAATCGAGACCCAGTGCCATGCGAGTCTTTGGTTATTGGAAGGCACAGTTGTCGACCTGACGTAATGCGCCAGATGTTAAACAATACATATTATGGATATTTTTAATTGTGTTTATGGTATCTCCAAAATTGTGCTACCATGAAATATCGAGTTGGTTCGTGGTTATTATAGACATTTGAATCATTAACTTGGGAAGACTAGTAAGGAAGTATATTTAATTACGCAATGCTCGTCGACACTTAATTAAATATTGCCGTGAATATTTTTGTAATTTAGTTTCTTGATCGAATATTAATGCCAGTCAACGTGTTTGGACGGTGTATTTTTAATGAAATGACTAAATGATACAGCCAATGTTTACGAAGCTAAGACGATCTAAAGAAAGAACGAAAAGAAAATTACTCATCACTGGAGTTTAATAATAATAATAATAATAATAATAATAATAATATAGAAAAAAAGAGCATAAGGAGAAAAGTAAAGAGAAGAAGAAAAATTGCAATTTTGTATGGATATATTGGTGATAATTGAATGACAGCTGTCATACGCATGGAAAGTGCTCGACTGCTTTAATCAATAGTTTGGATAATAATGTAACGCATGGGGTAATGGTAGATACTAATTCTTAATTATCGCAAATAATGATATTTAATGCATCGATATTATTAATGAACCGTTCAATTTGAATTACATCTGCCATAACGACTAGGGTAAATGATATTTAACATCGAATGTCAAGAGGTAAGAACAAATAACGAATAATCGTGTAGAAAGCAGATGACATTTTTTAATCTTCACGGTATTTGCTTATAAATTCGTTTAATTGAAATAAATCTCCCAATAGAATGATAAATTTGAATAATTAAGTATAATAGCCGAGGCGTTGCTTAACAAAATTAAGAATATATTGATTTAAATTGTTATAACAATTATTAAATAAAATTCCTCTAAATATTGAAAATAATTTATTTGACTAGATAAAATTGGTTAAAAATTTATTTATGTTGAATCGACTCGTCTATACATTCAATACCCACTCTTATCTTATCAAATAGAATAGTTTTATTGTATTTTTATAATGCCCTTTCATAGTAAAAAACTAAACATTCTTACAAAAAGAAAAAAAAAAATATATATATATAATGCAATGGCGGAGCACTTAATATAGTTAAATATCTCTCTAAACTTTTCTATCCTATCGAATTAACCAAACAATCGCATAGAAACAGATTTTAAAGATAAAATTATATGAATAAATTCATCAATTTTCATTAGATTCTCGAATCATCTATAAGTCGTGACAAGTCATTGTAAAGACGATATTTCAAAATTCTGAAAAAGTTGAAAAGATATTAAAGAAACTGACATGATAAATAATTAATTTGTTCCGACATTATTAATACCTATATTATTGATCGACTCCGTACATTATTTATCATTATTGTAAAATATTTTTTTTCAAATTTTCATTTCAAATTAATACAAAATTAATTATTATAGAATATTTGTTATTCATATTTTTTATTATGGAAGAACGGAAATAGATAATCGTTTTTATTACCATTATTTGATAATGTATTATTTAAACCAGTTTTAATTTACTATCCTCAAAAAAAATAAACGAAAAGGCTAATTATATATTCTGCATTCATGTCAGTCCACTTTATTTAGTTTAAATAAAATAGTTTCTCAAATTTTCGAATAACTTTTAGAATAATGAGAAGCTCGAGATTTTTAATTGATACTCCCAAACTCCTTCACAATCTTCTTCTTTCCAGCCTTATACTTTCGCCATATTTTTTTCAATATCTTCTTATTTGTAGGGCGTCTCATCTCTTTTGCCAATCTATTCGCGTACCATGTCGTAATTTTACGAATGTTGAGGAAGATACCACCGTATAATGGCCAAACCACATACTGAAGTTTTTTAGACTTCTCCGACCGACACCAAACTCGTGATGGATACTTCTTTTATAACGATACGAGAATTCGTGTAAAAAAATGGTTCGCTTTCCTTGTTCCTAAAAATAAATCTACGCATGCCTCGAGAGTAATTGTGTCACTTTAAAGCTGAACCTATGAATACTCAACTAAATATCATGAGAAAGTTCGGTTATCTTCGAAATCGAAGGTCGAATTTTTAAAAGCTATGTTCGAGGCTACAACTGATTTAAAAACTTGTATATCTTTTTTAATTTTCACCCATTATGTTTTAATGGCAACGATAAAGTGGCAAGGATATATTAAATACGGTCATTAATCTAAATACTGTTATAACCTAAGTTTTGGAATTTATAACTAAATTAGCAAAGACAGACTAACTGGAATTTATCTAGAAAGCAAGTAAATAAGTAAATTTAACGCGTGCGCATACGTAAAGTTGACAATAATTAAATTACCGCATACAGTCTCTCTTGCGCACTTATGCAATATCTTAGAATAAAAGTTATTATTTTATAAGTGCGTTATTATTTTACAAATGCATACACACACACGCACACACACACACACACACACACACATATAATATAAATAACGTAACGAAAAAGAATCAATGAATGCATTCACTCTCAAAATAATATCGTGTGGGACAATTAATTTCCAAACTATTTACCGAAAAATCATTCGAAATATCATACAAAATGTACGGGTGAAAATTCTTACGGCTTTGACGATTTAACGACTGCCTGAATGAAAAAAATAAGAAAAACATTTCACGTCTTATTGAGAGAGCGACCATCAGCGCATCACAGTCTTATGAAAACATAAAAATAAGAAGAAGAAAAGAGCAAAACAAAGACGAGCGAAAGAAGGCTCGAGCGGAATAAAGAGCGTAGACAAAATGCTGGTAGTCGGGCTTTTTTCGAGCTTTATCAGCTGCGAGCGGGTTAACCTTAAGACGCTTCGAAGAAGGCATGTGCACACATGCGGGCGTGTGCGAGACAGGTGGTAGTGCCACTTTATCTCCCTCCCTCCGACTCCTTACCGTCCGCGTTCGCTCCTTCTCCCGCCCCTCCAACCTTTCTTTCACTTTGCCGTCTTATTCTCGAGAGACACCTTTGCCCGTCCCTTGCGCCATTTCCGTCATTACTATTATTAGCTGTCCGACGCCACACTTCAGTTTTTCTGCTTTCCCGTCGATCCAATGCCCAAAACATACGAGATTTGATCCTTGATTTCTCCTCGATGTGATCGTAAGCCGCGATCAGACTGACATTTATCGTCAGCGGGGCATGCGAACAACTTTACATTGGCTTTCCTCGGCGACAGCGGTCGGCTAATATGCTTCCCGAAAATTTCATATTTACCTAGAAATCTTGGGGATATTATTTTTTTGCGATTGAGCACTTAGTTGACATGCGGATAGCGAGTTATAGATAAGCGCATACTCTATACAGTCATCAAAATTTATCTCATTCTCATTTTGTCGAAGCTATTCTTCGGGCCAGAGATAAATGTCTTTATTTTTGTTGTTGTGTATCCAGGAATTTGATGGCCAATCATTATTGCAGCAGCTGCTTAAAAATTATTGGTTGCAGTCCTCTTTTAAAAAGAAATATATTCTCAGCGCTAAATTAAGTCATATTCAAGGTAGGCTTTATCGAACCTTTTTCAAAACTATGTCGTTATCTCTGCATGTCACGCGGATTCTCGTATACCTGCGTATATTTTATCACAATATTAGAGGAATATTAGCGAAATATGTTATTTTATGAAATAATTCAAAGAATTGGACGACATTACGAATTTAACGTAGAAACATATATAGTTGTATAGTTGCATGTGTATGAAGCTTTGTTAGGTTTTTAAAGAAGTCTCTTTAAAGAAGTAATATTGTTATTTTATCATAATTATTTGTGTCCCTTTCAATTGCTTTATTAATACTTTTGTGTTTCGTCAGCAGGACGCTATTTAAATCTTAAAAGAAATACAGTTTATCAATGTGCAAATAAACTCGAAATCGTTGTATTCAATTCCACAAGCAATAGATATTCATTCTCCTATAATGAAATATCCAATTAAAATAACTACGGGATAATGGCTTTCGAGAGTTTAATACAATTGAAAGAAAATACTACTGATGGCATTGGAGGTATCGAAAATATTTACGATAAATGTATTTTATTGAGGGGTTAATAAAAATAATTTAAATAAATATAATTTCTAAAAGATTGTGCATTCGTGAAACAAACAAGTGGCAATTTCGAATCCTTTCCTTTTGTTTGTGGAAAGAAAATATTTTTCCCTCAGCCAGCAACCCTGATTACCTATATTAGCAGGATCATGATTTGTTTAAAAAAAAATCTTTGCTCGCGCTATAGAAATACTTACATTGAGATACAAACAGATTTCAAGTACCCTAAGAAATTGGCGAACGATAAATATTCGGGGGGGGGGGGGGGATTTGTGAATTAGGTGAACATATATGCATATAGGCAGAGTTTGGCCTCTCAAACTCTCAACGATGCTTAGAACAAAAATCTTTGGCTAACAAAAAGACGGCGACTCTTGATTATAATCCCCATTGAAATTTAAAGTAACTTTTCAGAATGATAAATGTTTAAATGATATCGATTCCAAGTATTTAAAAGCAAGTATACATACATACTAAGCAAAAAAGTGGAAAATGTTAGATTTTGTATGTTATGAAAATAAAAGATAGTAATAGCTAATGAAATGTCTTTTGTGGATAATTTGTGCGAATATGTGGCATATAATTTTCTGTCATTATTATTTTGAATATTTATTCAGCACTTTCGATAATCTTTTATTATTTTTTTTTTTACAAATATTATCGAATGTTTTTGAATATATGAATAATTTAGATTGTGCCGCGAAAACGATGCTTATAAAAATTGAAAAGTACCCTGGGTGAAAAGTAACACGAGCAATGTAGTTACTTATTGGATAAGTTTATATCTACAACAGTGCGTCGCGTTTATTATTCGCCATGAGATTAATTTTATCTATTCGAATTATGTAAAGCAGGATATACAAGAAACGAGCAATACGAGAATAATACAGTGCAATTATATCATTCAAAAATTAAGCAAATATAATATAGCCATGAAAATGATTTCTATATTATGCAAAGGCAAATCAAATATGGAATTAGTAATCCCCATCTTAAATCACCGGACGAGCTTTGTTAAAGTATCTCGGGGTATTACACAATTTTTAAAATAATGATAAAAATTATAAACTTTCGTAGTAATAATTTTTGTTAACGATTTAATAGGAAACTGAAATTCACGTTAAGCTGATCAAGATCTCAAAGTAGCCTGTATTAAAACTTAATGAAAACTTAATAAAAAATTTTAATTTATAATTTAATGTTTTTTCGACTAAGTAATTTAATATGAGCACCATTAAAAGCTGTGATAATATAGTACACATGTGTGTGTGTGCGTGCGTGCGTGCGTCTGCGCATATATATATATATATATATATATATATAAATATAAATATGTATAAATTTAATAAATATTTGTATATTGTAACTCTATTTCGTACAAAGAGATTATCAATATAAATTTTGATAAGCACAATTATATTCAATATTCACTAATAATAGAGAGATAACTTAAGAATTTATAAGAAAAATAAAATACGTTAAATGCATAATTGCAAGTAATAAAATTGAAACTATAAATTTTATCTATTTTCATATTAGTTGAATCGTGCATTATTTAAGTGAAATAGGACTCAACTATAATGAATCAACTTTAATATTATCAACTATAAAACGAAATGATATATGATTTTTTAAAATATTTAATATCATTTACAAATGATGATATTAATATTGTCAAATCATAAATAATTAATTATAATTGTGGTCAAAATAAAAATAGGATTCTCTAATTATATAATTTTGAAATTTAAATTGGACACTTTTTTTTAGATAATAAATAATTTTATTATTCGAGCTTAGACTTTAAGTCGGTGGATTGTATTGATAGATTTTATGCTAAATTTTTATGAGTAATTTTTGCGATTAAAATGGTTCATATATGTTGGATATATTTATCTATTTTTTTATTTTATTTGTTTGAACGTGCTTATATTATTTAATTTAATTCTCAATCTCATAAATATTGAAAGTTCTTTCGATTAAGTTATTTAATGAAATCTGTTTCACATAAAACATTTTCATAACGAATCTAAGTATATTTGACTATTATTTTCATTTATCAAAACGATGGCAGATGTACACAAATTTATATTATATCATACATGATAAATTGCCCTATTATGCTGTATCATTGATGTTATGTTGTTGATAAATCACATTAATTTACATTTTATCGTAAGTTATAGGTTGTTTTTAGGAGCCTTATTATTCAACGTGAAAATTTGTCCACGAAGCAATATAAAAATAATTGGCTGAAAATATTAATACGACAACAAATAAAAATGCTCAATAAATACGAATTTTTATCGTCTTTGAGTATGCTTATCGGTTCGGCAGTTTCACTTATAAAACAGCTGAAAGAATGCTCTTTGCTCTATATCGTTTGAAAAAACTAAAATAGACGAACGTTCGGCCAAAAAGTTCGATTGGAAATCGTGAGAGATTCAGGGGGGGAGTGAATGGGGTGCGGAAGGTGGCAAGGGGAAGGGAGATAAATAGAGTGTACGGGGAAGGGAGTAAAGAGCGATGTGAAGTTCATGTGAAAGCGAAGCGCTTTTCCGTCTCGAATCCGCGTCTCTCGCAAATCGCGTCCCTTTGGCAATCCCTTTTCGATTCGACCGAGGCACAGGGTAAAGGAGAAAGGGGAACAAGGAGACGAGGAAGTAAAGAGGCATACTCGTGCACTCGGAGAACCGCCTCTGTCGTCTGCCCCTTTGTCCGCGTCTTCGTTCCCCGTCACCCCGCACCAATCGCGCTTGTTGCGCTTTTGCGATACTTTTCTCTTCGTCTTTTTTTTTATTTATTTATTTTTTTATTTTTTAATCTCCCATCTCAAATAAAGATGCGGAGACAATAATCAGCGTGGGATCGAAAATAAGTCCCCTCGTTGGATATACTATATTCGCCGAATTTTATAATCTTTCGAAAGATTGTATAATTAACGTTGTTCGAACTTGCATTTTTTGGCTGACGATGTGCCGAACCGAGGGTCGTTACACCAAAGTGAGAAACTTTCTTCATTTTTACTACTCGCGTGGATATTTCACATTAGTGACGCGCCGTTACAGCTCGTCACTCAGAAAAATTTCCATGCATTCATCGAGGTGGCTGAGCACCGCTGGCCTCCCCTAAACAACAACGAGAAGTTACAGCCACGATGTGCCTTGCCAAAAGCTGCACGTCAAGTAAGAGCATTAGAGCCGAGAAAGAGCACAAATCTCCTCATTTAACTTGGAGGAAGAGAAAATGAATGTCGGGAGAGGAATGAGGAATGAGGTCCGCGAGCAAAAGGGCCTCGTAATTTAAGTAACAAACCCGAGTCATCGGGAAATTGAAAGGAGAAGGTTGCCGAAGTAGTGGCCAAGGCGATTTCCTTATCGTCCCGGTCATCGCTGTAAAAGCGTATTCATCGAAAATAATGCACCTCGACGCGAACGGAGAGAAATCCGACATTGGATTCAGCTGCTCGGAGGACGCGCGAGCCTTCGGCAACTCTCCTCCACGTGACCGAGGCACGCGCCGACATCTGCTTGGTCGTTGTCCGCGTGGCTCCTTCGCAGAGCGGAGGTTTGATTATCACTTTACTTTCCTTGCAATTGGCTGACCGGCTCCTCCGTGTCTTATCGTCCAAAACCAAGACTATAGATAAAGTCGTGAAACGCATGTTCGGGCATTTTTGCGCGCGCCATTGTTGCCATTTCTATGAACGCGAGAGTTGCTCTTTTTGGAAGGTTTGCCAGGATTAATGGTCGGGTCGTAATGTTTTGATCGGCTAGCAGGCAAAGCAGCGATTCGCTTTTATTCAAATATTAACGAGCACTCGTCGGCTTTGGAAAAGAGAATAGAAAAAAGTACTACTTAAGGGCCCAATTACGAATTGGGAATTTCAATTAGCTTTTTCATAGTTTCAGTTCCATTCGTTCGACGAATGGCCCTAAAGGTACCCGCACACGTAATTAGAAATAACTGTAGATAATCATTTGCATAGGCTATAATTAACGTACTTCTAATAAGAGAAAAATAATAAGAATCGAAAATTGTATGAATTTCGAGGGTATAATATAGTAATGGAAGTAATATAACGTTTGTAGACTTTTTAAATAATCGGTGCATAGCATACAATTCCGTATTCTGAAGTACTATTAAAATATGAATTGGTAGTATTATAAAAGAAGAAGAAGAAGAAGAAGAAGAAGAAGAAGAAGAAAAAGAAGAAATGTAAGATAGAGCCAAATGTTACATTATAACTATTTTTATATTTAAAAACAGTTAATTATAATTTATCGATATATAAAAGATGCCTAGAAAAAAAGAAAAATACAGTAAAAAAGTTATCAAAGCTTCTACTAGTGAGGACTACGACAATGTTAATACCAACTGCAATATAAATAATAATAATGATTAATTGTATTATTAACAAAGATCGTGTTAGTATCCATCCTATCTGTATTTGTAATTGTAGTGTTGTAAGATTTAATGTATTTGCATGAGAAGGATACATTCACTAACAATGAACTTGATATTTATTTTAATAACCATAAAATGTACAATAATTCTTAAATATTAATTTGAAAATTTCATTTTTTCTAAACATTTTATTGTTTCGATGTATTTTTGAATTATAAATATTCATGTGGAATAAAAAAAAAGTGATATTCTTCATCACTTTGTTTTCTAAAAACTATCGTGCTACAAAGATTGTCGTCTATTTTGGAAATTTAAGGAAGCTTATAGAATTATGCAAATGAGAATTAATGGCGGCTCAATCGAATTTTATTTCGTGTTGTAGTCGACGTTTTAGACATTCGGTGCACACTCCCGTAATTTAATAATGACCCTTTTCAAGACAAACTGCTTAAGTCCACCTTTGATACCTATTACCGCCAAGAAATGGTTCGTCACATATTTACGTCAGAGCCATAATTAATGTAAATATATGTGAGATAACATTTCTTTATGGCCTCGGCGCTGATCCTTATGCTGACTTGCACAACAATTTATCTTGAAAGGAATCATGGGATCAGATTATATATCCTGAATGGCCAAAATGTTAATTATAATATTAACTAGGAATTAGGAACTAAATTCGTGCCAAATTTAATACTTTATTAAAATACAATTCCATTTGCATGACAATCCACTTAATGGATAAATCTGTGGACAAACGATTTTCAAAAAAAAAAAAAAAAAAAAGAAAGAAAGAAAGAAAGAAAGAAAAAGACAAAGCTCTCGATAAACAGATATCTTAAGAATAATAATTTTATAACATTCAAAAATTGTAAAAATGTCAATGAAACCTCATTATAAAAATGCGAAAGAAAAGTGAAACTGAAATATCACTGGTACACGTTACCTAATTTCATTCGCATTAGCCGTAAAATTAACAAAAAGTTCGAATCGGCCATCTGGCAAATGTGAAAATAAACTACATATGATTTAAAGTGTTGTCCAAAACATAAGCAGACTGGAGACGCGTAAAGAAACCAGCCTCGGCGATTCTCAAGAGAGAAAGAGACGCACAAAGTAAAATCAATCTAAAACAGCTGTGGAACATTGCAGTTGGTCTGATGCCATTGACAACACGTCATTATTAACAAGGGTATAATTCACTTTTCTAGGGGAATTTAGGAGTTAATCGAGACGCTACTACCCTTCGGAAAATTGCAATTACACCCACGCAAAATAAGAGACGATTTTCGCTTATTTGGATTGCATTGCATTTTGACTTCGTACATGCACAATCGGCAGCACTTTCGGACATACGCGGAAACCTCTGCACTGCGCATAAATCTTGCCTTAGCCAACGTGAATATACAAACGCGCTTATGCGAACTGATTAGTGCTCTCATTATTATATGAGGGTGTGCATAAAGCGGTGTATGCGTATATACGCGGGCATCGTCGATACGACGAAACGTAGTGACACTAAGGCGCGGTGGAGCGACCGAGGGCGACCATTAATTTCGTTGTCTGTCTCGGAAAGTACGGTTTGGTCGAATAGACTGAGAGCGGGATAGAAGCATGGGATGGATAGGAGATGGTCGTGGAAAGGGGGCGGTAGGGAACGAGACAACGATACAGAATAACGAAAGGGGTTGCGTTGGGCCCACGATGTGGGAGGGATGAAATTGCACCCTAAAATATTCAGCAGACGCGACTGCCTCGAGGGTTAGAGCTGATGTGTGTTTCATGTGCGCGTGAACTCTGAGACAAAAGGCGGAAAAGAGAGAGGCAAAGACAGACAGAGAGACAATGAGTCGAGTGGAAAGGACACAGAGAGAGAGAGAGAGAGAGAGAGAGAGAGAGAGAGAAAGAGAGAGAAATAGGAGAGTGGCAAAGAGGAGACATAAAAAGCTTGGGTGAGATAGAAGTCAAATGAAAGATAGCGGAAGATGGAAAGTTCATTTCTATTTAAACTCTAAGTTCGTCTCGATTTAACTTTTGCCATTGATTATAACTTCTATCTAGTTGTTGCCATGTACCAATATCCGCTTTTGATTCAGTATTATTATTCGGAATATTTGATATTTAAATGTTGTCACATCACTGTAAAGACGTTAAATCGTGCAAGCTTTCTTTGTAATGATTACTATTGATTAAATATTCTTATTGGGGGGTTAAAAATATTTCTAATTAAATACATAAACACTGGATAATTCATAAACGAAAATTTTGTCAGATGAGCCAATTGACATATACATTGATAATAATAAAAGTATAAAGCCCAGACATATACTTAACATGTAATATTTAAAGTTTCTTTCTTATATTAAAAGTACTTTAAAGTACTTTAAAGATTATATAATTATAAAATTTATTATTATTATTAATAGTTTGTTAAAAATTGAAGCTAATATAAAGAATATTAAATTACGTGTACGTAAAAGTACTTTGTTCAATTTACTTATTAGCCACTGTACGAGGAATGAAAGATTTAAATTATATTTAAAATTTAAATAATCTCTATAAATAAGAATACTTATTTTAAATATAATCATCAATACGTCAATCACGATATCAATACAATATATATGATAATAACGAAACAACTATTTTTTAAATATTTACAATACACGTTTCTGGCAACAAACAAAAAAATCTTACTATATACAGGATAATATACATAATAAACGAGAAACAAATACAAAGAAAAATAATTTACACTTTAAAGACACCCAATAATTTAGACATTTTAAATATACGCAGTTATAAAATAAAATACTGCGCATTTATCTAAGTTACTCAAATCACAATAACATAGTATAACAAACTTAGCGAACTATTATTCCATATAGACATTATTATTTCTATCTGTGTATTTAATACAGAAAATAATTATAATTTTAATTTTGAAAATCGAATTTTTATTTAAAATTTGACAATTTATCCTAC
>NW_011948413.1:15939227-15960529 GCF_000503995.2 Ceratosolen solmsi marchali
TCATTCGATTTTTTACATGCAAAAAATATAAATACTTTATGACGTACAAATAATACATTGGATGTCATTCCCGAGAATACGAACATGACTTGGCAACTTTGTGATCATGTAGAAATTCTTTATTACTCGTGAACAAATTTTATTCACATTATAATAATTTTATTTCGACGTGCACATTCAAATGAAATTACAAAATATCCCGGGGCTAATTTTTTTTTTTTTTTTCAAGTTTTGAAAATTTGAATTTTAGTAATAAATAGTATTCTATTAAAAAGATTGGTTTAATTTATAAAGAATTATCATAAAATTGTAAAAAAAAAACTGTATCGATTATTTTAAAAACTATCCTTGCATACAATTATCCTAGATAGAAACGCATATTATATACGCATGTTATAAATAATACACGAATGTAAAAAATATAAGGGCTTAAGCGGTATTCTGTAATAAATGAAATATTTGTTATACATTTTGTTTAAGAATGAAACGAACATCGTTGATTCCCCCTGTACGTAAACGTCTTTTTACAGACATCTCATTCGGTGCACAAAATATAGAAGAAAAGTAGTGAAATTTTTTTCACGTTTGAAAGTACAAAATTTCCTCAGTTTTATTTTTATCAACAAACACACGTATAATCGTAACAACATGAATATTTGAAATTAATACCACAGCCTTGTAATAAACAATTGATAAGCGAAAATTTTATTACACAAAATATTGTAACGAGTCTGGTATTCAATATCGACGGCCAATCAAACCATCCAACAATCATTATAAAATGTCTACCCTCTTTTATTAGCAAAAGTACATAGATAGCACAATCGCACCCAAACCATAAATACAAAGAGGCGCATTCCCTCCCATACCTCTCGCGGCTAATACCTAAACGAACTCGACGCGTCCATCCCTCGGCCAGCTCCCGCGCACACTCGCGCACCACACAACTAACAGCCAGTTTATTTCCGTACAGGTAATTACAACGACCATCGAAGGGGAATTACTGGCTTTCTGCCACCGATGACAATTGCGTAGATGGGAGTGCGATAAGGAAACCCGCAGCCGTACAGAGAGAGATACCGAAAGTCGGAGCCTCGACACAGCTGCTGGTAACGATGCCAAGACTTCAGGTGCGCTCATGAATGCCAATGCAGGTGCAGCCATGATACGAGGTGATCCTGATAGTGCCTATCGGCCGCCTCGTTGCTTCGTTCAACAGCCGATGAAATGCGATTGGCCGAGTATGCCGAGTAAATCTGCCGATAATCATTATCTATTACTGACCAGTCAGCGTGGCTTTGCAGAAGGACTGAATTTAGAATTTATTTCTTAGCGCCATACGTTTTACGAGTCATGTGGTATAATGTTGTAAGTGTCAAGCAATCGTCGAAGCATTTATTAAGATGAACTTTTGTGTATCTTTGGATTTGTATGAAATATTTGACAAAGACGCGCTATTTTACGTACGCGCAATTTATCTAGCTTTAGCTACGCCAATCCTTGCAAATGTTAGTCAGTTTTTAAATAATTATTGTTTCGTCAAATGGCAATTGTTTAATGCAGCTATCTGCAACTATCGTTAATTTAAAATGATTAAAAATGTATGCTTTGTATAAGAATAGAACATAGACCGTTCTATTGACGATTTGGACACAAAGTTGGTAGACATTCTAAATGTATTTTGCTTTATTTGGGATATAACATTAAAATCTTTAATACTCGTGAGCGCTCGCAATATTTTAATCGATCGAACGATATGTACCTTCATTTTTAATTGAAAATACAGTAAAATATTCGAAGATACGGTTGCGTTGATCGTTAATAATTATATTATTATCTTGTAAGCCGAGTGAACAAAGTTGATGAGATTTTTCTAGCCACCATCAATAAAAATTATGATTTTCTTAAAGTACCGTTATAAACTTTATCATTTATGAATATCAGCGAAGACGTTGTAAAAGCTAGAAAAAATCTTGAAAAAGATCGAAGCTTAGAGTGCAGCTCTCTATGCTGACCTATTATTGCTTGCAGAAACTGAAAACCTTAAATGGCAATGTATAAAATTTTTTCCTTTTTCTTTTTTTTTTCATTAAGCGAATCGCTTTCGTGATTAGCGCTCACGATAGAGCCGTCTCTCATCTCTTATTTATCTCCACTTAAATAGTTCTATCGTTAAAAGAGAGAGAGAGAGAGAGATAGAGAGAGATAGAGAGAGATAGAGAGAGATAGAGAGAGATAGAGAGAGATAGAGAGAGATAGAGAGAGATAGAGAGAGATAGAGAGAGATAGAGAGAGATAGAGAGAGATAGAGAGAGATAGAGAGAGATAGAGAGAGATAGAGAGAGATAGAGAGAGATAGAGAGAGATAGAGAGAGATAGAGAGAGATAGAGAGAGATAGAGAGAGATAGAGAGAGATAGAGAGAGATAGAGAGAGATAGAGAGAGATAGAGAGAGATAGAGAGAGATAGAGAGAGATAGAGAGAGATAGAGAGAGATAGAGAGAGATAGAGAGAGATAGAGAGAGATAGAGAGAGATAGAGAGAGATAGAGAGAGATAGAGAGAGATAGAGAGAGATAGAGAGAGATAGAGAGAGATAGAGAGAGATAGAGAGAGATAGAGAGAGATAGAGAGAGATAGAGAGAGATAGAGAGAGATAGAGAGAGATAGAGAGAGAGAGAGAGAGAGAGAGAGAAAAGGAGAAAACTCTTTGTCCGGCTGATTCGCCAGAAAGAAGGAAAATCAAACGAATCGATGCGTTGATAATTATATCGTTGGAAGTCCGTGTAGCCATGAGTTTATTTCATAATTCCGATTTTTTGAGAACGGCAATCCCTCGTAGAATCAAGTCGCTCTGCAGAAGGGCATGAAATCAAGACGGAACACGAAGAATAAGGAAGGGAGTAGCGCCGATCGATCGCGTCCCACTGCAAATACATATAAATACGAATAGGCTGTCGCTTATAACGAAAGAGACCATAAAATCGAGGCCCGTAAAAGCAACCCTTCCGCATACGTTGAGCCTCGCGTGCATTTAACAACAACAGTCAAAAAAAGGGAATAGAAAGGGTCGCTAACTCCACCGCCCGCGCCTTCCCCACACCGAATGCTGATAGATCGGGTGCTCTTAATTATAATGAGCATGATTCGAACGCAGCGGGTCGAGTGTTTAATTTAAAAAAAGAGATTTTAATAGGAGTGAAGTGAAAACTTTTTCACCGTCCACTTAAATACCGTGCAGTGTTCGCCCGCTGATTATATTCTAAGCCGTTTGATTCGTTTGATAAAGATTTCACTCGATTGTGCAGTGATCGAAAAAAGATCATTCCCAAAAGGATACGAATGAGGAATTTGGCAAATTTAAGAATTCCTTTTTGGTTTTATGTTCTTTCTTTATCACTTGTTTTCATTACATTTTTTACCGCTTTAGACATCACGCTGAATATCATTTGATTATATATAATTATATAATTATATTATTATTTAATAATTATATAATTATATAATTATATTATTATTTAATAATTATTTAATTATATAATTATATTAAATATTCTATTTTTAAATAAAAGAATACAATACATACATACGTACATACACATATACAAGTGATGGATGCTTTACGATATTATTAATTTTACAATTCTCCTCTGCGAACATTATTAGAAAGACATATTTTATAATGAATGACTTATTTCGATTCGATCATTAATTATGCATTTCGGATGTCATGTGCCTGCTTGATGAAAATGGCCTACCCTTTGTGATAGTCGTTAATTACTAACATTCATCTAAGAAAAAATCTAATTGATGTATCAATTATTTGACAAGAAATAAATTAAACATGAACGATTTTATATGAAAGATGAAATTTGTGAATGGACTTAAAGAAATATTATCATCTTGTCAATTGACCAATATCTTCTATATGTGTTCTCTCTCTCTCTCTCTCTCTCTCTCTCTTTCTCTCTTTATCTATCTCTATATAACTGTCTCTCTGCCTATCTGTCTTTCTCTATCTATCTATCTCTATATATATATATATATGTGTGTGTGTGTGTGTGTGTGTGTGTGTGGCTGTCTTGTGTATTATCTGTGATGGACGCGCGCACGCGCACGTATTATAGCATGTGTGTATGTGTGTGCGTGTGCGCGCGTGTGTGTATAGACTATACATATAGGTAGTGACTTGCCCGTTACAATATCGATGATTGCCACGCCACAATTTGCTCGATGAAGCTCGCACCCTCGTCTCGAAATGTACAATATCTGGACGCGAATGTCAACTGTTGTTGCACAGGTAAATAAGTTACGAATCGCTTCGTATTTTGTTTTTATGCAAATAGTATTTTGCTTTAAATTTAAGCTTATTTATTTATTTATTTATTTATTTCAATTTATTTATGCGCGTTGAAGTTAATAAAATATTATGTAATTGGTGAGAAATTATATTTTCCAGTAAGTGTAATAGTGACGCGCTTAACATCACTATCAATATATGATAATATTATAATGTTCATTTACCCAGTCACATAGTGATATTATGCAGAAATGTAATTGTACTACCAATAAATAAAAATTATACAAATTACACACACATACGAATTTTGTATATCATGTGGTTAGTGTGTGTGTGTGTGTGTGTGTGTGTGCACGCGTGCGTGCGTGCAATAAAGAGTTTGTGTATGTAATTAAATATATTTCATGCGAATGAATATTTCTTTAATAGTTTTTTCCTAAATGCTCGAAGTTAACGCGGTGATTGAATATCGTCAAACCATGTAAACTTTAATACGCTAAATGTCGAGTTTTTGGCCTTGAATTCATAGACAATTATACTGTAACAACCTGACTTACGTTTAATTTGAGCGAATGTTGGTCATTTTTATGAAATGGCGCGTATTCTTATAGAAGGTAACCTACTCTTATGAAATATTAAATTACTAACATATCGCTAGTGATTCCCCTATATTTCAAAACTTTATTATCTCGTAATCTAAGTGTTGAGAATCGTATATAACTTTAACCGTTTTCAATTTACTCATACTGTTACACATAAGTTGAATATCAAGAGAATTCAATGATTAATCTATGTAGGAGAGACGCAACAATAAGATATTATGAAAAAAAAAAAATTTATTTGTCAATATATACACGAATGTTACATGATAGATAATTTTATGGCTCTTCTATACCACAAGTAGCTGTGATCCCTTCACGTTACATAACAAACACTGTATGTGTCATAAACTGTTATCATAAAGCTTTACAGGTCTTTACAAAACTTAGTTTCTCGAGAAAAAATCTAGCAATAATAAAAGAAATCACAAATTACAGCCTCGACAGAAGACAAGCATCTTGCATGAAGCGGAAGGAAGTCCATCTCACGGATCAATCCACTTGTAGAAAATACGTTTCAAAAGCCAAAAGGAGAGGCACATTCTCTGTAAGAACTCGAGCCATTATCGCAGACTCACAGCTTGAGAGATTCCAAGGTCCTTTATAGATCGATCTCAACCGAGCTTCGTCAATGCGTCACTTTTATAATCAGTTTATCTATGCGTCCTGGTTGTTTCTTTGACTTTACATAACTGGATGCGCCGTTAACCTTTTCGCGTCATCGGCTTTTCCTACATTTTGCGCTTAAAATAGTGGACGGATACACCGTTGGAACTTTTTTCTGGGTTATATAAATCTCCAGTGTTCGAGGCATCTACTCTTCGCTCTACTTTGTAATGCTGATTTAGTCGGACTTTTCAACACGTATTTTCTCATTTATCCACTCTTAATCGCGTGACTTACAAGTAAAATAATATTACTTAATGACGATTTTAAGTCAATATTTTTAAGTGGATTTGGGCCCTTGGTTTCCTTAAAGAGAATTACCTATGATCGATCCGACAATAAGTAACAATTATTATTTTTTTAGAGTTCAAAAGTAAGGGGACTAAGTAATTATGAGTACGTACGTTTAATTCAAATTGAATAAATCTGGTTTTAAGAAAACAGCATTGACATTTGGTTCATCTGATACATACAAAATTAGACGCTTGGATGTTGAATTTTGCTTTCATTACTTTTGATATTTAAAAGAATACTTGTTGTGTAAATATGCCAAACGAACTTTAAATAACTCAGATAAATAAAAAATCTATGATAAAATATTTTTATTGGCATTAAACACGTATGCCAATAAATAATGTAAATAGCGCTAAAAAAATTTTGAACTAATTTACCAACGCTCTTTACTTTTAATACATAGTTTAGTAGATTTTATGAATGCTACTGCACCCCAAGTTTTTCCACTACACGTAACGCGCGAACTTGTATGCGCGCATATACATAAGTATATATTCGTGTGTGTGTGTGTGTGTGTGTGTGTGTGTATGCTATGCTTTAAAGAAGGTAAAAAAGCGGTAAACACGAAGTTCTACAGTTCTGAAACTGTAATATAATCGACAAATGTAACTATAAATTATTATTATTATTATTTTAATTAATACATATGTTAATTATTAGTTATAATATGTGGATGTAATTAAAATTTATTAATTATAGGTAAGGTATATTAAATTAAATATAAACATTGATAATGCTAATCAAATAGAATAAATTTATACGAAATATCGATTAATCAATTAGTTTTAATGCAGCAAGCTAAGATAAAGATAGTAGTATAATGTAAATAAAATATAGTAGAGGAGTTTAAAAAAATCTTTACCCCTTCATTTTTTAATTTCTTTTTTATGTTACGTCAACAACCAATACTACAGACGACAACGGTAAAATTAATAATTACAATATCTCTGCAAAATACTGGCAGGTTTTGTCTATAAACTAGCTTATTCAATTTATTGACCGAAGTCAAATCTTCTGCTTATATATATATATATATATATATATATATATATATATATTTCTTATAGAAAGTTTACTGTTTTTGGTCTGGTATTGCATTTTTAAAAAAGAATCGTTATAATTACAGAAAAGTTACTATATACTTTTCTCTACAAAATTGTCTGCAATCCTAATCTATTTGAAGAAAAAGTACTTTCAGAAAACTTTTCAAGATATTTTTCCAGTTTCCAGACTTCTCGATTTATTTACTTTATTCTTAGCCACATTTGACTTTTCCTTTTAGAATTAAAACAGTTATTATTATTTATTATTATAACAAATCGCTTAGAAATAGCTAATTATTATATACACGTATTACACGGGATATCATAAAAAATACTCAATATGAAAAAGTGTTTTAAATAATAATAAATATGCTATGCCTTTGCGCGTTAATACGATTGTGTATGCATTAAGCAATCGCTGTCTATTAATAATATTAAATGTAGAAAAATATATTTTTTTCTTTTAAAATAAATGCGTATGAATAGAAACAATAATAATACTTTATATAATATTTTAATATTAACCGAAATATTATACATAATAATTAAACTATAATTCAACTTTCGTAAATATATTTTAGTATACCTTAAACCCCTAATTTATTTTAATATATATATATTTTAATTTTAATATATTTTCATACAGTCGATAAACATATGAAAAAAATATAAATTATTTCATTTATAAAATTCTGAGCAATAATTTTCGTTGATATTCTTTTATTTTATTAGGTTATATATCGATGTACTGGATAGTTGAAATATATGAAAACTTTTCATTATAATGGGTAGATTGCCATTTTATAATATCATTTAGTAATGTTCTCTTTCAGATAGGCAACTAGAAACTTTATAGTACTATTCAGTTTATCAACATAGAGTCATAGTCGACCAAGTCACTTGTCAGTATATGTTCTCAAAACTTTCAAACTATCAAATGAAACATTTTCGATATTTGTTTATACTTGTTGATGCATTGCTATTAATATGAATTGTGCTTATCTTAATTACTTACTCACATTTATTTTCTGGAGAGATATTTAAAATATGAATTTTATAATTGCAATAAAAAAAATGTTTTTGTGACTACAATAAATTTTATATATTAGCAAAATGAAGTATATTTATCCGAATGCATTGAAAAATAATACGATTTCATACAATATATAATAGTAAATTTCCTAAGAGACTGTACGTCAACTACTGTTGACGATGCTGATATGATTCAGTTGATAAAATAAATATATCACAATCAAGGAGAGGCAACAATATTTATCACGTTGCACAACAAAACGTTTAACACGTAATATTTTTCTAAAATTTACGTTATACTTAAAATGTTAGATTATTAATTAAAATATTATTAATTAATTAATCAATATTGAAATAATCATTATGTCAAATATTTTTAATTAATGAATCAGCATCGAAATAGTCAAAGAAATTTTTCAAATGCATACACTGACTCTTGTGTATTGTAAATATTAATTTATCCGTCAAATTATATTTGTATTATATATATTCAAATGTGATAAATTTACTCTATATATCGTCAGTTATGATCTTAAAAGAAATTCATTATTTATCATGTTTATAATGTTTTAGAATCAAATTATGTCTTATATAAATTTAAAAATTTTTTGATCGCGTTATCGCATAATTTATGATTCTAATAATATAAAATATTTTACTATAAGAAATTATTTTAGTAAAACTTGATGAAATTTTAAACTATACAATATTAAGTCTATACATACTAAAATACTTCACGATAAAGAAATATAATATTTTACTTGAGCAGCTATGCATTCAAATTATGCATTTGACGTATTCCACAAATACATAAACTAGTGTAGTCAAATTTATAATATAATAGCTATTAATCGAATGCATTTCGTATTTAATATAAACCTCTCGTATTCATTACTTAGACTCGTAATACCGTATTGAATAAAAACGAACATATCAAAATTTTAATAATTTTGTGATGGTGAATTTTTTATTAACATTTCAAAATCCTGTGTACGATCAATAGAGATCAGTTGAGCATGAAATATCATCTAAATTAGAAAATAATAGATGAAATACTTTTTCAACAATTAAGATAAATAATGAAAGTTGGTTATAATATGTTGAATCGTGTGTCACTATTCGTGCATCGAGGCTTCAACATACTGACTTTTTATGGTAAATATAATTCAGTCATCAAAGACATTTCCCGTATCCTCTCTCCTTTCATTTGCATCATTCTCTCGCCTAAGAGAATCTTCTTGGCTCCTCCATACGCGTTCACACTTATACATCGCCAATAAGATTCTGTACTCCTCTAAGTAGATGAGCAGCATCGTATTTTTATTCAAGAATAATGAAATGATGATAATAAAAATGAAATAATAATGAATTCTGACTTGCATTTATTTTAAAACATGAAAAAGATCTCTGTCGGCCTTATTCCATTTAATTCTAAATACTAAAAAAATAAATACCAAATACTAAATCTTTTAATTTTATTATCATTTATTTATACAATATTTCGTATTAAATATAAATATTAAATTATTATTGCAGTAAGTAAGTTTCGAATTTCCATAAATCTTTTCGAAGCTCCATTATCATTACGTATAACTCTAATAATCATTCCACATACAATCTCTTACTTTATAATTTTGAAAAATCTGAAACTATTATTCGGTTTCAATTATGATATGATAACTCAAATCAATCTTAAGAGTACAATTATTTTTACTACTGCCTTGATTGTATATTTTAAATATCAAAGAATTCATTTCTATTCAAAACACTTGGAAAATAAATCCTATCACTGTCCTGTTTTCTATTCTTCTTAGACATTTATACGATTACGCACATCTATACGAAGAAATAGCTTAATGTACATGGCATAAGAAACGTCCATAATCAAGTTATCACTTCAATATTTGGCATATTCTTGAATAGAGACATTAATTAATGTATACAATCATTATCTCACTACTATTATTGGAAAATTAAGTGTACAGTTACTAGTTTTAACAACACTAGCATATTGTATTATGTAGCTCAGTTGAGTAGATTGATTTTACAATCTTCAAAGACCCCCCTAAATGAGAGTGATCAAAGAAGTTCCAACTCTTTGATGTTCACAACCTCAGATTTCATTATTACACAGAAGAGAGGACAATTTTTATATTTTAAAATAATTTTTATCAGATTTATTATGACAATATCATATATTTTATAATATTCTATTACTTGTATTGGTTAAAGGAATCTTTAAATTCAGCATAGTATGCAAAACTATTTTTATTTGTTTTTTTTGTTTGTTTGTTTTAAACAATGTAAAAGTGTCGACTAACAACATTCTTTAATTTATTTCTTAAACATGATTTATTAATTATTTACAATATTAATTCGTTTTTAATTTTATAATATAAGTAATGTTACATGGTGAGTACGACGGAATTCACAAACTATTATGTTTATTACCAAATGGAATATTTATTGCTATAAGCCATTAGAATTTGACAATGCCGATGGAAGCTTATTTCCTCAATTTTATTATACATTTCCAAGATATTATTATATGCGATACAGTATAGATAATCGAACATATTTTACTTTACATAAAAAAATTTCCATAATTCAAAGATTCAAAAAAGTATGTTGCATAATGAATTGTTCGTTTAAGTAAAAATAAGTAATTTTGATAATAATTTGTCGATGATAATAGTGAAAATTGCTGAAAAACTATCGGTCGATATTAAAAACTTATATCTAATATATAATATTTATAAATAGTCAATTATCTTTTTCGATTGATATTCTAATAAAATACATATGCATTTAGCCATAATTGAATGATGAAAGAATAACACAATTGAAAATTCAATAAAGTTAAAATATTCCCATAATTATTACAACTAGTCATTTTTATATTTTTCCGAGGGTAAAATAATCTTACAAATTTGTTTATTTATATTCTAGTAATTGAATATTTCACTGGATCCTTTCTTATCACAATATTCATGTGTGCTTGTCGTCTCGTAAACGTGCTAGAAATTTAATGTTGACGTCTACATTCGTAGATGTACGGTACCCTAAAAGCTGCCAGTCTAAAGCTTCCCTCCACTATACCTGTAAATAGCTGCCAGTTATATATTATTTATGTTGTCATTTGTGATAAATAAAAATTTCATCTAAATATTAATGACTTCACATGAAATTTGTGTATACTCGATTTCAAAATTAAATACAATTATTGAATTATTAATAATTATGGTATTTGCATTTTTAGAATTTAAAATTTCTTTTCAATTTGATCGCGATTTTAAAAATATGATACTTTCATGTTGAATGAAAAATGATGCAATTTTTATATATTTCAGGTACTTCGGTATTCATGGCATGTAATTATCATATATACACAATACGTAGCAAGACATTTCATAGAGAAGAAATATACGCTTTATTTCATTATTAACACATTGTCATAGAGATATGTTTATTTTACTGTTTTAAAAATTTAAATAATACGCAATATATATGAATTATGAATCGTTTGTTATTTACTATATATTATTAAGCTAATCGCATTCTTTGATTACAACATTATTTTTAATTCGTTATTGCAAATTAAAAAATTATAGTACACTGAATTTTCAAATTTGATTAAATTAAAGTTAAGAGAGAAAAAATTTAATATATTTCAATGCACAAATAATTTCGAATAACGTAATAGCCGATTAGAATTTTATGGTAAATATCCTTTATAATATAGTGACGACCAAGAGACGATGATTATTATTAAATTTTCTTTCTTATCATTGTGAGAGTAATCAAAAGCTTTCACTGAGCTTCATGAAACTCTACAAGTTTTGTGCCTTGTACCTCGCTTGGTATAAAGTCAATTTTGTAAGCCTCTTAGTCTCTTCTTACTTAGCTAATACAATAATATTCTTTCAAATATAAAGTCACAATACCCGTGAAACGTTTAAAGAACTCTTTTTTTTCAAAACTACCTCCGTTTATTACTATGTATCTTATTTACTACCTTATATAATTTGAAAATATAATTCACAAATGCAAATTGTAAGTTGTATAAAGAGAATACTACGAAATTAAAAAAACTTTTTTTCTACAAATTTCGTTCTCCTTCATTCGGCGCACGTCATAAAATTGCAAGAAAATACATAGTTTTGCTGATTGATTACAGCAAAGCTCAACATCATAAGTATTAATGATCGTATATATTTTTAGTAAATGCCATGTCATAAATGGAATACACATCTTATGAGAATATAATAAGTACTAGTGTAACCAAATTATAATAGCTTCGTTAGATGTTTGTGGTATATTTTTTAGGAAGTTCCAAATACTCAATTCCAAATACGATATGTCAAAATTTAACAATAACAATTTATGAATATTACAACTATTTCGTAGAGATAATTATTTATAATTAATTATAAATTTTCGGTTTACATTTATGTTTTTGTTTTACGGCAAAAATTTATTTGATTCATTTTTTTTTTCAAATAATCTCATTCGGTAATTATGAAATGTAATTACGATATATAATAACAGTGCTCTATATTTGCATTTGTCACATTTATAGTTTTTACCTGAAAATATATTTTTTTCTTTTGTTAATCCGAACATCAAATTTTAAATTACATAAATTAAAGATAATTTTCTATAAAGTTCTGAGTTTATTAAAAAAATTTATATAGTAAAATTTGATGAAAAATATAATGCCCATTTATTATATAATTATAAATGTAATATATATAAATTGGTTTCTATTGTACATTAGAATTAATGCTTACTTTCCTCCTTCAGGTGTCATAAAATTTTTAGTGGCCTTTTCATTGTAGGGTAGGGCGCACTAACATACATACAATAATGGCGAAGTGCAAAACTTATGGTTTCTTTTATCTACTGTCAATCATTCGATTATATTACCGTATTTGTAGATAACAAATGATGTATTTCTCTTTTCTTATAAATAAGGAACATCGAATGAGTGCCCCGTTTTATCAATCTGTTTTACTTAAACTTTATAAGAAATTGCAATTACTAAATTATTACCACACGGATATACATAAATTAGATTTTAACAATTTCATAATCATCTAACCTAATATAATCTAATATAATCATTATATTCTATAATCATAACTTCACTTATCTGTTATATTCGTCTATTTTTTAACTAATTTAATTTTTTGAATAACACATTCCATAATTTATTGTATGACAACTGGTGAGTTTTTATCAAATTGCATTATATCCTGTCATTTCACAAAAACATACAATTTGCTATGGTGTGACAGACAAATTACTTTATTGTAACTCTCAAAAATTTCATGCTGCATTTATTTCAGATGAAATCTATAAATAATTGTCTTTCAATAAAATTATTTGTATATTAGACTGTAGATCGTTTCTATAAATCTTTATTTATCTTATGAACATGACAACTGAAAATTATTCACAAGCAGAAATAGAAAATATTTTTATTCAATTTACTTTTAGACGTGTGCATACGTATAGATACCTACACCTATTAATAATGTACAATCATTTTTATAAAAATTAATTTTTATATCGATGAGCTTTAACCTTATATTTATGTAAGAACTTGTAAGTGAATTCAATACTTTATAAATAAACCACTAATTTTGCCAATATTTTATATATAAATTCTTAAATTATTTATCCTCGAAGTAATCACGTATTTTATCTAAGATATAACTTGTAATATAATTTAAGTAAATGTTTAAGTATAAAATGAGTAGATATTCTCATTTTTATAGAACTCGTCTTTACTATTAAACATTAAGGAATAATTCTAATTTAGAGTGTCCTACAGGTAGCATAACTTTAAAATTATTCCCGAAAAAAAGGTAAAAGTTAAGTAATATATATTCATTCTGTCTATCCATAAATAAGGAACAAAATATTCTTATACCTTAATTAATAATAATAATATAAACATATCGAGTATTTTCGATAGTATTTTGAAACAATGTATTCAGATAATATACATATTTTGATAATATTTTTACGAATTGACTCTTAAATATCAAATAAGATATTGTATCGCAGATTATTTAATTTTATCATTAATGTTCAGAGAAAGCAGTATCAATCTCTTCACCGTGAAAATCTACATTTTCTTTAACAGCGTAATTGTGTTTTTGCGAATGATTGTATTCTAATGTAATGATCAATGCTCTTTTTCTTTTATAGTATTACAGTATTTCGATTCTGAGTCACTAATTCAAATTTTACAAGGTCCATTTTTTCGATAACTGGCGATTTATTATCATGATCAATTTTGAATAAATTTTAAAATAAAGTTCTCTGAGGTAATTTTCAATTTTTTAAATGTACCAATTTTCCTATAAAATATATACTCATGAAATATTTCGTAGTACATTAGAATACTGCAATTTTTTATCCTTATTCGCGAATGTATTTACATGTATCAAGCATTATTACATCAGAAAAAGGATTTAATAATGCTGTATTTAACTGCATCATCTAAAAAGAACACAAAACGATGGTAATTAAAGCTAAGTAATTATATTAAGAGCAGGAAATGTCTGTTGAATAAGTAATTATAAAATGTTTTTTACTAAAATATACTTAGCCCATAAATTAAGAACTAATTAATAACAAAGATACGTAATATTAGCATATGTATTTATTCATCATAACGATACAATTTCATGCTGATTTAAGTAATATCTCTTTCTTATATATATTTTATATTAACAATTATTATTTCTTGAGAATAATGGAATATAATAAAAAAAAAAAAATTTTTAATATGACTGTTCATTAAAGCAATTATTAATTTTACAATTGTATTTAAGTCTCTATTAGTTCCGAAAATTATCTCAAAATTAACTTCCTATTATTCAATCACATAGAGTAATTAACGAACAAGTAATAGTAGCAATCGCATCCCACTTATCTCGGCAAATATAATGTCAAATGTCGCCTAATGGTAATGCGCAGCATTTAATCAGGAAGTTTGTTTCCATAATCAAAAATTCACACATACATAATCCACAGCATCCTAATACATTTTATACTCATAGATTGAATTACATAGAAACAAAGTTTTTCTACGCTTTCATAAAAAAAGTCCAGACTTGACGTTATCCTACCTATCAGAGTAATTACTTGTACAAGCAATTAATAAATTAATGATATAATTAAGTTACGTTTAATCAACAAAAACAAAAAAAAAACAAAAAAAAACAAAAATTTGAAAGAAACGGTCGTAATGTCAGAATACGAAAATTCAATTAGTCGTTAGACGTTTCAACTTTATATTACTTTGCACAATTAGATGAATCAGAATTATGTTTGAATGTTGTTTAAAGGGATATTAAATTTATCGATTCACTCAAGGATAAACAAAATGTATTCAAATATACGTATATACAATACTAATGAAATATGGAAGGTTAAGTAATTACCAATATTGCGTTTCCTATAATTGTATACAATTTATGTGCACTTTACTCATACTAGATATTATTCATAATTTACGTGCATAAATTTATTATGAAATATCTAAATGTTGTATATTATTAAATAATTTAACAATATTATAAATAATTTAACAATTTTTCTTCTATTGAAATCTTATTAAACTGTATGCTATTATGAACTTTTACAACTCTTCACTATTTATACCATAAACATAAAAGAATATGTGAAAATTAAAAAAAAATTATAAACATGATAAATAATATGTACATGAGTGATTAAATTATTAGGCGATTAGTGTAAAATTTATTAACCCTAAGCAATTTATAAATGTAACGAAAAGTCATTTACGTGATTGTAAATAGCTTTTATGGAATAGCCAACTAAGGTCAAAATAAAAATTTTAACTCTTTATTTGCCCTTTTTTCTTAAAAAAAAACATAGCTTTACATTCATCATTCATAAACAAATGGAGTACTTGTCTTTTTGCAATAAAGTATTTTCCAAAGTCATAAACATAATATAAGCAATTTACTTTGTGAATAAGAAACTTGAATTTTCAAAGTGTCTTTTTAAAATATATGCATATTTATGAGCTCAATTTAGCAAATTTTTACAATTCACTTATAAAACTTTGAAACAAAAATCTTTTTAAAATATTAAGCTCGTTACTTAAACTACAATTTAAACCTTTTATTTTCTAAAAGTTCAACGAAACCCTATTAACGCATTGATTTATTGTCAAATAACCACTTTTTATTAAAATAAGTTAAGTAAACATTACACATTAAACTAGAAAAATTTCACCGCTAACTTATATACACAACTACTCAAATATAAATGCGAGCATAAGTATTGACATTTCATTACAACATAGCATAATTTTATTTATACGCGGCCAGCATTACAAATATTGTACTGTCTCCTTTCCTCTTCTTTTCGTATTTTCATTCTTTTCTGACCATACTTGAGAAAAAACTTTGTAATTCATTTAAGTTCCATCAAAACGATATACACACCAACGCGCTAACGAAATTCATACAAAACATTATTATCCAACCACAACATATATATTTATATTTTGCTATGTAATTGATTTTTGCCATTTATATGTATATAAGCTCAAAGTGCCATTATTGTTTTGGTTTTATTACAGTGTCTTGTATGAATTTTATGGATATATATATATATATATATATATATATACATAATGAAACGTACCTAATGCTTTCTCAAACATAACCAATAGTCATTAAAATTTATTAATAATTTTTCAACTATTTTCTTAATATAATAATAACATAAATATATAATTACAAGCTTGACTTTTTCTTTTAACAATTTTCACTAACTGCCCTTTCTCACATCGGAGCTGCTAAGTACACGCGGAGCGAAACACTGTGCGTTGTCTATCTAATGTTCTTAAAGGAAGTAAAGCGAACAAGTTCAGTGAGAGCTCGGACCGAAAAATCGACCAAAATAGTAATAGTTCTTGGCTGACTAGAGACGATTTGCAGGGCCCATCGCGCCAATCCATCCTCAGCCTCGAAAACCAGCCCTCTCGACGCTTCCCGCAATCGGAGAAAGGCCACCAGCCCCCGTGAATTATGAACATCGCCGCTAATGGATCGCAGCCTTGGTCGCGGCCCGCGAACGGGAAGCGAGACACTGAGGGGCGAAGGAGGGTAGAGGGGTAGCGAGTATCGCGCGGGGTGAGAAAAGATCGATAAGTCGCGGCGGCGGCGGCGGCGGTGGCGGTGAGTTGCTGCTGTTACTGCTACTGCTGCTGCTGTTGCTGCTGCTGCTGCTGCTACTGCTGCTGTGCACGCGAAAAAATGGAAACCCGAGGGGTGGCTCATCCCTCCCTCCCTCCCGCTATACCTCACAAGCTCACAGGCTCACCCAATCTCTCCATTTATCCCGAGTGAAACCTCGTTTCGCTGATTCGCGTCTGCGGCGCACAAGGAATAAAATGAGTCTTTGGCACATTGGAGAAAGACCTTTGTTTCCTTGCCTTTTCTATCCCCTCTCATCGCAATTATGTATTAATATCTGTCCTCTACGAATGTAATCGGCTTTGGCTCGATTATTCTTTAGATTCTCATTTTTGTAGCACAAGAGCTTCATTTTCAGGGATTAGTTTTACCGTTGGCTACGACGCTTTATCGTTTTTAACGAATGTTTTCCATGCTCGATTGCACGTTGATTCATTAAATGCTTGATTTTAAGTTTGATTTCAAGTGACGGGGGAGGAAAGCCATATACTCTCGAAGTTGGATAGAATCGGATGTGCTTGGCCTGTGATTTAATTACGAAAGAACAGCTTACACTTTGCATTTCAGGTATTTAGGGCATTCATCTCTCGAGACATCTTCCAAAAACATCGCTTATTTTCAAACTTTCATTAAATAGATTTGCTTTAGCACCCATTGACGTAGTCCTTTTCTCGATAATTTCATATTCGATTTGCAAATGAATGAATTTTATTATTTGTTGACTTGGAATTTGTTAATTTTGTTTGGGTACAATTTAACGTACGAGGACCATCGGCAGAAGAATTTTCATTTTTTTGTTCCACGATAGCGACGATTGTCCTTATATCACTAGATCCCTGAAAAATCGCAAACCAATTTCATATCGCACTCGCTTGAGATCTGTGATAAGGCAAAGCGCAAAACGGCCCATACATAAGTTGTAACAATGAGTATTAGAAAAGCTCGATTAATCTCACCCTCGTCGTAGTTAAGTGTCTCCTTCTCTTAATTTCCTCGGCTACGACTCGACCCACAAGCAGCATTGGCATCAAATTAAACCAAGCAGTATTTGGAATACAAGTGCTAGAGATCCGAGAGTCTCGATCTCGAAAACGAACAAAGGGAGAACAAAGGAAACGACCGACCGGATTCGAAATGAACGTTTTTAAAAGGACCCTCCCTCCAGTCGTATTGGAAATTTACCGTTTCTTCGCCCTCTCGGTTTCTGAATAAACTTAAGAAATTGTCTTTTATTCCGACAAAATATAGTAATGTTTAATAATGTACAAATCATAAGATATATGGACTGGCGCGCAACCTATATGTAATAAAGTTATTACTCGGTAATAAATGTATAAACTCTTAGAAAAGGCATTTTATTGTCGCTGCATATCAACGCGCGCGAATGTGAAATGAATTTTATATAATATAATACCAATCGGATGGAATGAGTATTGTAAATCTAATTTAGCCATATCATTGGTAAGCAAAAATCCCTCTTTTCTCTCTCTCTCTCTCTCTCTCTCTCTCTCTCTCTATCTCTCTATCTATTTCAACCGTTCGAATACGGAATAAACGCTGAAGAGGCAAGGGTTGTCTGCATAACGGAGATCCCGTAAAATGCTCAAAATAGCAGACATATTGGTGCAATTCCTGTCGGCATAAATAAAAAAAAGCAATAGCGCAAAAAATAAGAGAGCACAGTTGAAGGATGAATTCGCTGTAGGTGAGTACTCCATAGCAGCTGAAGAATTCCACCTGCTGATATTCCGGAAAAATTCATTAAGCATCCACGTCTGGCATGGAGCTAATTCCTCCGAAACAAAACAAAAAAAAAACAACAACAAAATAATAATAATAACGTTGAAGTAAAACGACAAGAGAGCAGATTCCTCTTGCGGAAAGAGGAACGTGATCGGGCTACGAAAGGAACCCCTGGCGAGGGGAGACCTCGTGGGTTCCTCCACACTCGCGGCAAAGGAAGAGCAGGAATCTGCAAAACGGGAACTCGTTGCCGCCATGGCCGGGGCATCCACCCTCCATCGAGTTCGAGGCTAACGCCGGTCTCGAGGTGGATGAACCGGTGCAGGCGACTCCCACCCTCTGGCCTCTGCTGCCTCTCCTATCCTCCTACGCTCTCCCCAGTGTGCACAATTCGTTATCTCTCTCTCTCTCTCTCTCTCTCTTTCTCTCTCTCTCTCTATCTCTCTATCTCTCTCTATCTCTCTCTATCTCTCTATCTCTCTATCTCTATCTATATCTCGCCCGCTCTCTCCCGCTCTCACCCACTCTCATCCCCTTCTCATCTCCCTCTTCCGCATCTCCGCCTGTCTCGGAGTTTGCCGCTGCCTTTGTCGGTTCCTTCTTTTTACTACAGAGAATGGTACTTACTATTTACTTAATTTATTTTGTCCTCATCGCTTAGTCAAACAAACTGAGAAATGGTACGACAGACGTTTTCTTAAACACTTCTCACAATGTACGTGGCGCGACTTTTCTCCAGCACAATCATAACCTTATATTTATGTGGCTTATAAATCCGATAATTCTTATATAACTATAAATATTTTGTGTACATAATTGTTCGTATGTTTTTTCATGGCTTTTGACAAAAATCATATTACATAAGATAATAATAATTACTGTGATAAAGAGGTCGTAAATATAAAAGACTTGTAAATAATCGATAATTCAGTTAGGATTTGGAAAATTTTTAAACATTTTAACAACAAATGGACGAAAATTCATAATTTTATATATAAATTATATAGATAATAAACATGTTTCAATCACAGTCATTGGTGACTCTTTGGTTTCCCTATTAATCACCGATTTTTGCATAATTATTATTCTATATAATATAATGCATAATTATTTCATGCTAAATATACATACTGAACTCATCGTATATTCTAACGATGAAATAATAAATATACAAAGTATTGAATTTAGACAAAAAATTGAATTTTTTATTTCATTCGCATCAATTTATACATTTAAACGTAACATTAAGGACTTTATCATTAATCTCACTAAAAATTTACGTCACACCTCCCCTCCTCCAACTATTTATATTTAATGAGTAGCCCAAATTTCTATAATTGCCTAAGTAAATTCGTTTCGACTGCAGTATTTAATCTTGAAACGGACCGATTTCTTTCTACCATTTTTCAAACGAAATTCTTGAAAAACTTTGTGAAAGTAGCACCTCCCACCACAGTTATCCCACTCATTACTTTTTAATTATGACTTCTCAATCATTGTTTTAATTAGACAATTGATTATCGGCTTACTTGGGAAGACTACGTCAAATTATGTTTTGACAGTAAAATTCGGACAAACGCTAATCTCACATAGGACCCAAAAATACATAATTGAATGAATGCAAAGCAGATAAAATGAAAAAGAGAAATCCTAACGATATTATCATTTTACACGACTCTTTGTCTGTAGTGTAAACACATTAGCATTAGAAAATTTATATCTCTTCTTCCGCTCGAACCCCACTCTCTTTCTCGCCTTTACCCACTCCCTACCGCTCGCGCCCCACCACCCACCACCCAACCATCCATTCATCCATCCACCCTTCATCCCACCATCCCCTACCTCATCACCCGAATAACCAGGCGCTCTCTCGCTTTCTCCGCCTTACCGCTCAGCAGGCGGACTGCGTAACATCGGAGCCGACAGTTTCACGAAGGAGGCATCGTGGAGAAGAGGGAGAACCGAAACAAAGCAGCAACCGCCCAGAGAGAAAGCGAGAAGTTAAAGAGTGTCCTAGGACAGTTTCGTTCCACGGGGAAATTTCGCGCCATCATAGTACGCGAGCTCGCCCCACCAGGAATCGATAATGCCATCTATATGTACTGAGCGCCAAGGAAAACGTGCAGACCGCGTGTGCTTTCGCAGCTTCCCCAGCTGCTGCTACGCCCTGGAGTCGCGCGTCTCTGGCAACTCTCGAGCGGTCTATCGCCAACTTTCCTTCCCGACGAAAGCTTCCCGCTCGACAATCCGTCGCACTTGGCTTTCATTGTAAATTTAAAATATCTCGAGCTTTTACGTATTCCCTTCTTATTTGCGAGCGAGAAAAGCGTTTTATCGCGCATCGAGCACGTAGCTAACAATATTTTTAATAATTTAGGCGA
>NW_011948413.1:15960583-15963408 GCF_000503995.2 Ceratosolen solmsi marchali
CTGATTTACGACGGATTCAAAAAAAAAAAAAAAAAATAAAATAAATAAAGCTCATTCTAGTGCTCGAATTGTCTCGATTGCGTCGGCGTATACCGAGCACTTTGCAACCCGAAACGGAATTTCAATGAAACTCGATGATGTTGGGGGATGACTACTTCAGTATCCCCGTTAATATGTGCCGTGACTTTAGCGGGCGTCGACTGTAACGCAGATGCATCGTGGGCAGTGCACTTCACTTAGGGTGAAGGAATAAACGATCGTCAAATTACCCGAGTACCAACGCCGCGTATTTTTTATGTTCCATTGTAGCTTTCGCGCACACCGAGTCTCATCCATATCCCTCTGTTGCTCGTCCTGCCAAGCGGAAGAAAGCGCGTATCGACCTGGAGCGACGCGACGCCGATTAATTACCGGCTGACATGACGAAGCGCTGGATTCTCGCCCTCCCCAGGAAGATTCTTTAAAGCCCCGCTAGAGCTCCAGGGACTTTGATTTTTAGAGCTCCAGGAACGCGCGGACGGATGACAGAGGGGAAGGACGCGACGGTCGTTTTATTGTTTCGGGATTCGAAAATTCTAAATGGCCAAGATGAATGGAATTGAAACGCATGAAAAGTCGAGGCAAGATTATACGGAGCTGGCAACTACATGGTCATGTTTTTCGAAAGGAACTAACGAAGCTCGAGGATTAAAAATCACTGGTCTTCCACCAATTACGACTATTTTATTAACAATCCTGTAAAATATTACGGTATGATAATAATCATAATTACAATGGCGACGATAACGATAGCTAAGATAATGGTAACAAAATTAATGAAAATAATAATGAGAGGAAAAATGATGATGGTGATGATGACGACAATTAGGATGACGAGAACGACGACTACGACTACGACGACGATGACGACGACGACGACGACGACGACGACGACGACGACGACGACGACGACGACGACGACGACGACGACGACGACGATGATAATAACGGTAAGCGGTACTAAGGTGACGATCGATAATTTTACTCGGATCGTAATAAGAGTGACGAGAATGTTGATATCTATTATGGTTCCGTTTATGAAGCTTTACGAACAATATTTTATATAATTGTGGAAACTTATATCAATTATACTCGTGAAATATTCTTCGAAAATGTACACTACATATTTTACTTATTGTAACATTGTATCTATATATTATAATATAATATATTGCAATAAAGATTAGCATTATATTTTGAATATTATTATTACTTTAAGTTTTTGGTGATTTTTTTTTTCATCTTCCAAATAACGATTTTGAGATACTATTAAATGTAGCTTTATTTAAATGTAGATTTAAATAAATAGTCGTCACAACGGTAGACGATTTTCACTTTAGTTTCTGAATTTACATCTCCTATCATTTTCAAAGTTAATTTTTGTTAATTTTTTAACAATAGTTCTTCTTAAAATCTTAGTGGTGAATCGAAACGATCTATGCTTTTTTTGTATTTTGCTTCAAATTTTAAAAAATACTGATTTCCTTAAAGCGATAAGGAAAATAAATAAACAACAAAAAGTTTATAATTATAAAATTTGTTGGGAATAAAACCTTTTCTTTAAAAATATCCTTTTCGTAAAAAATGCTGTGAATACCGTAAGGTAAAACGACAAGTTGTACATACATGTATGTAAATGTATATAGAATATTCAACCGTAAAAAATATTAAATTTGCTAAAAGGAAATATTCAAAATGATTAAATTATATAAATTGCATAAATTATATAAATTATATAAATTAGTGTTTCACACAGTGTATATGCACACTGTATAATACACTCTAGACAATAAAATTAATAGAGATTTTTTTTAATCTGTCTACATAAACAATTGCGCTATTATGTTCTGTTTTCAATTATTTCTGCAAAACTCCATATTTTAAGACTGAAAATAAAAAAAAATTACTTGGCTCTCATCTAATATCATTAAGTAGAAATTTTTGCCAGATAAATGGATGCGCTCTTAATAAAGCTTTCACTCGTTGTGATATCAAAAGTTGCTAAAAAACCAAGCATTTTTTTCAATCGAATCGTCATATATAAAAGAATTGAGGAGACTCTTAAACATACTCGGTAGCGAATATGCTATTCAAAGAGAGAGAGAGAGAGAGAGGGAGAGAGAGAGAGAGAGGGAGAGTGAGAGAGAGAGAGAAAGAAAGAGAGAGAGAGAGAGAGAGAGATGGAGGGAATAGGATGGGAAATAGAGAAGATTAGGATGGTGAACCAGAAAAGGGCCAGATTAGTGTTATGCATTGAGACGCGCTTGGGCTTTCAGGGCGTGGCTTTGAATCCTGACTGGTGCGCAGAATAACGTATATTGCCGTCTACGGGCTACAAAATAAAAGGGGCTTTCGCGCCGTTTTCAGATTTGCCTTCCCGGGCGTCGCGGCGCACGCCTTTCGATTTGAATCATTCCAAGACACGCGGCGCTCCCTCCTACTCGCGCCCTCTCTACTAAACAGCCGAGCACAGAGAGATGAAATTTTGCAGAAATTTACGAACGGGGAGATAAATAGCTCGGGACTCCAGCTTATTGGCGTCATTTTTTTTTCATCGCTCTCGTCTTACCGGGAAAACTATTATAGTCAGATTCTTTTTTAATTCAACGCCATTGCCGTGGTTACTCTCTCCTCAAACTTGCGGCCTTCCATTCTCTCTAATACCAATGTGTATCAATTATGGAGTTTTAGTACCTTTGACACGTAATGGCCAATTATGTATTAGATTGTAATTATGGGACTAATTAATTTATATTTCATTATAAGATAGTGGGTATGTCGATTAA